>NC_060126.1:484485767-484788797 GCF_021461395.2 Schistocerca americana | reverse complement strand
GAGCGCCGCCACACGGCAAGTCTAGTCTAGAGAGACTCCCTAGCACTCGCCCCAGTTGTACAGCCGACTTTGCTAGCGATGGTTCACTGACTACATACGCTCTCATTTGCAGAGACGACAGTTTAGCATAGCCTTCAGCCACGTCATTTGCTACGACCTAGCAAGGCGCCATTTTCAGTTACTATGAATGTATTCTGAACAGATAATATTGTGAATCATGTACCGTCGAGAGCGACGTTCATCATTAATGGATTTAAGTTACGTATCAAACTAATTACGTCCGCTTTCTGAATTGTAATTCCTTGTCATGTTCCAGACCTCACGTCAGCATAGTCCTTCCCTCCTCACGCCAGCCTGCCTGAGCTAAAACGCGTGCATTTCGGTCTCCACTAGTAACACGGTGTAGGCTCTTCTGCCAAGTACAACAATTTCCTCTAAGTATTGTCTCACCAGGTAAAAAAAAAAAAAAAACAACTCCTCTAATCAGCTTATTATATAGAATGGTACTTTCACTCTGCAGCGGAGTGTGCGCTGATATGAAACTTCCTGGCAGATTAAAACTGTATGCCGGGCCGAGACTCGAACTCGGGACCTTTGCCTTTCGCGGGCAAGTCCTCTACCATCTCCCTCTTTTTCCTTTTTTTTTTTTTTTTTTAAATCTCATTTTGTTCGTTTTCGTTCGTTGTATCTGCTCGGGGTGGACGTCGAAAGACACCCATGTTAGTTCGTTGTTGATCCATTAACTCAGTTTTTTTATTACAGAGGGCAGCTATCAGCTAGCCCTCTGACCAAACACGCTGACTTACCGTGCCAGCGTATAGATAGTAAACTTTTCGCTCGAGGGAAGACTTGAACCAAGGATCTACCATCTGAGCTACCCGAGCACGACTCACGCCCCGTCCTCACAGCTTTACTTCCTCCAGTACCTCGTCTCCTGCTTTCCAAACTTCACAGAACCTCTCATTCTGGAAACATCCCCCCAGCCTGTGGCTAAGCCATGTCTCCCCAATATCCTTTCTTCCAGGAGTGCTAGTTCTGCAAGGTTCGCAGGAGAGCTTCTGTAAAGTTTGGAAGGTAGGAGGCGATGTTTAGGCAGAAGTAAAGCTATGAGGACGGGACGGGAGCCGTGCTTGGGTAGCTCAGATGATAGAGCACTTGCCCGCGAAAGGGAAAGGTCCCGAGTTCGAGTCTCGGTCGGCATACAGTTTTAATCTGCCAGGATGTTTCAGCTTATTGTCTGTTACGTCCTGCATCAGATGACTAAAATATTAATCTCATTTTTGCCCTGCGACGCAGCTCTGTCACAGAATGCTCCCTCACTTTCGAACTCTGTTAAAGTAACCAAATGCTTCGTCACATACAAAGCCTCTCAAGATAACAGCACAGAGAAGCTGTAAATGTCAGTTTATACTACGTATCACTTTATAAATTCGGTAATATAGCTGATTTTATTACGACGGTCATCTCTGATGAGCGCTAATTTCTGTTATCTTGCGTTCGTAGTCGTTTCGCAATATGTGTGTTAGCGGCGGTAAAGTCCTTCTGCTGTCACCTTCAAATGTCGGTTTCAATGCCGTTCCCCATCGTCTTGACTTGAGGGGTTCCCATTTTAGCAACCTGACGAGTGTTAAAAAATAACTTCTCGCAATGCAAAATGACTCTCACGATTAATGTAATTTGATGAATTGAATTCTATGAATAAACATTGAGTTGGTCCGGCCTGGGCTAGCGAACCATGCTTGTAATGTAAGTAATGAAATCCTCAACCCAGCTGCGCTCTCTGATCAAAAGTATCAGGACACTTCTTGGCAGACATTAATATGAGCCGGCCGTGGTGGCCGTGCGGTTCTAGGCGCTCCAGTCCGGAGCCGTGCTGCTGCTACGGTCGCAGGTTCAAATCCTGCCTCGGGCATGGATGTGTGTGATGTCCTTAGGTTAGTTAGGTTTAAGTAGTTCTAAAAGTTCTAGGAGACTGATGACCACAGCAGTTGAGTCCCATAGTGCTCAGAGCCATTTGAACCATTAATATGAGGTGTGTTCACCCATCGCCTTCAAGACGGTTTGCATTCTGCTGGGAACCCTTGCAGTGGGTACCTGAATGTCAGTGGAGGAATGGCAGCCCATTCTGCCTCAAGAGACGAGCCCATTCTTCCTAAAGAGACGAAACCAGAGAGCACGTGAAATATACTCGCAGTTGCGAATAAGGACAACCGTCAGCTGTGTAATGGGAGTGCGACAGTGAAAATGTTTGCCGTACCAGGACTCAAACCAGGATTTTCCGCTTATGGTGAGCGGTTGACTTACCATTTGCATATCCGTGCTGACTCACGGCCAGACCCAAACTTATATATGTCGTCAACCACGAGTCTACAACCGATACTAGTGCATCCATTATGTACATTCCTGTATAGGGGAGACATTTCAGTTGAAAGTCGCTTGCTCGGAGTCGGCGGATAGATACAATGTAACACGTGGTGTTGGACGCTGGGGCTGGAGCGAAGTCGAAGCCCAAACTCATCCGAGAAGTGTTTCGTTTGGTAGAGACCGTAACTCTGGGCAGTTCAGTCCATCTCAGGAATGTCATTGTCCACAAACCATTGCCTCACAGATGCTGTCGACGGTGCACTGTCATACTGATACAGTCATCGGCTCCAAACGGTCCCTCTAATGTATGCAGTACAAAATGCTGTAAAATGTGGTCGTATCATTCCACGTTAAGATTTGCTTAAGTGCAAAAGATGGACCACATCACAGTCACGAGAAACGTCCCCATACCGTAAGAACACGCCCTGTGTATTTCACTGCCATGGCAAGTAACGAAGTTTTGCATCACCTCGGTTCCGATAATAGAGATAAACATAAACATCATTTCCGCCCTTTTTATTGCTCATGAAAACCACACATTGCATGTTGCACCACCATACAGCGAGACCTTCACAGTTGGTGGTCTAGATTGCTGTACACACCAGTACCTTTAATACCCAGTAGCACTTCCCCTTGCAGTGATTCATGCCTGATTCGTCGTGGTACACTGTCCACAAGTTCCAGATTGTCCCACTCCTCAACGGCGATTCGGCGTAGATCCCACGGAGTGGTTGGTGGGTCACGTCGTCCATAAACAACCCTTTTCAGTCTATCCCAGGCATGCTCGATAGGATTCATGTCTGGAGAACATGCTGCCTCTAGCCGAGCGATGTCGTTATCCTGAAGGAAGTCATTCACAAGATATGCACGATGGGGGCGCGAATTGTCGTCCATGAATGCCTCGCCAATATTCTGCCGATATGGTTGCACTATCGGTCGGAGGATGGCATTCACGTGTCGTACAGCCGTTACGGCACCTACCATGACCACCAGCGGCGTACGTCGGCCCCACATAATGCCACCCCAAAAACAGCAGGGAACCTCCACCTTGCTGCAATTGCTGACCGGGTTGCCTCCAAACACGTGTCCAACGATTGTCTGGTTGAAGGCACATGCAACACTCTTCGGTGAAGAGAACGAGATGTTAATCCTGTGCGGTCCATTCGGCATGTTGTTGGACCCACTGTACCGAGCTGTATGGTGTCGTGGTTGCAAAGTGGACCTCGCCCATGGACGTCGGGAGTGAAGTTGCGCTTCATGCAGCCTATTGCGCACAGCTTGGGTCGTGACAAGTCGTCTTGTGCCTACACAAAAAGCATTATTCAACATGGTGGCGTTGCTGTCAGGGTTCCTCCGAGCCATAATCCTTAGGTAGCTCTCATCCACTGCAGTAGTAGCCCTTGGGCGGCCTGAGCGAGGCACGTCTTCGATGGTTCCTGTCTCTCTGTACCTCCTCCATGTCCGAAAAACGTCGCTTTGGTTCACTCCGAGACGCCTTGACACATCCCTTGTTGCGTGTCCTTCCTGGATGAAAGTTACAATGCGGACGCGATGGAACCGTAGTATGGATCGTCTAGGCATGGTTAAATTACAGACAACACGAGAGATATACATCTTTCCTGGTGGAATGACTGAAACTGATCGGCTGTCGGACCCCCGCCGTCTAATAGGCGCTGCTCATGCATGGTTGTTTACATCTTTGTGCGGGTTTAGTGACATCTGTGAACAGTGAAAGGGACTGTATCTGTGATACAATATCAAGTCAATGTGTATCTTCAGGAGCTCTGGGAACCGGGATGATATATATCTTGGCTCCAAAAGAAGTATTTTTTTCCAATTATAACCCGAGGTACACGTAAGAGAATGTTCAACCTTTTTATCGTGCGCAATTGCTACCAACTATTGGGCATCACTATGAAAATATCAGCAAGTCAGCTTAGCAGAATACGTGAGTGTGGTTAGTTCGCTACATTCCACTGTACAGCTGAATATTGTTATTATTATTTTGCATGGTAATTATCGAACCATCGTTTTACTATATATTACAGTAGAGAATATTTCGTAATTAGTTACTTTAGTCCATAAAATGAGCCGGCCGCGGTGGTCTAGCGGTTCAGGCGCTCAGTCCGGAACCGCGCGACTGCTACGGTCGCAGGTTCGAATCCTGCCTCGGGCATGGGTGTGTGTGATGTCCTTAGGTTAGTTAGGTTTAAGTAGTTCTAAGTTCTAGGGGACTTATGACCGCAGATGTTGAGTCCCATAGTGCTCAGAGCCATTTGAATCCATAAAATGAAGCCAAGCATACAATGTTTTGAAAACGGGTACATATTTTTGTGTAAATCGTGCATCTAACATAATTAAAAAATCAATTTAGAACATTACCAGATAAACAAAACTTTTCCTTCCTCCAGAAAAAAATTCAGGTCTGGAAAGGTTGCTACAGTGTTGATGCCCCTTTGGAACGAAACACAACGACAATTCTCCATGGCCATATGGATTCGAGAAATGCTTCGTAGGGTACCAGAGGTGTGTGACTACGCACAGGTCAAGTCATTCCCGTAAATTACTGGTCCGTGGTTTTTTGGCGGCCGCTGGCACATAACAGCGTCGAAGATGTGTTCCCTCGGTTTCAGATCTAGCAGACGATGACGACAGGAAGGGCATTGACCGCCCTTTACAACTAACATTGACAGATCCAGTCATCAAAACGCCAAGCTCGTGAGAATACGGGTATAATGGCCAGGGAAAAGAAGTTGCCTTACAAGCTATTCACGCGGCAACTACTATTAGCAGCGTACATGAACTGCCGAGCAATAAACGACTTAATATTTTAATGAAATTTAAACCCATGATAACGCCTGGTTTCTGAAACAATTAATGTATGCTTTAGTCCAATATCTGGGACGCAGCGGTTGTATTAACATTAGACACTTATTTCAGGAGCCCAATGCCCCTCTTAAAGCGTAGTGAGAGTCAACAGACTTCGGTTTGCCGCCTGCTTCTGAGCGGACGTCTGGAACTGTTACTTGACGGTTCACACCCGATTCTTTCCATCATCTTTTCTCAGCCGGGAAACTGCTCTGTCGCCACTAAGCTCGACATCGACTCCACTCTTCCACTTATTAATAAAGGAAGCACATTTCCCGTATGAGCCCGCGACCATCACGAATATTTTGTAAAGAAAGATCTAGATCGGTAAATAAAATCTGTTTATTTAGTACGATGTTTCGGCATCTGCCGTCATCAAATATCAAAAAACTTTGAACATGCGAAACAAGGCTCAGTGTCAATATTAAAAACTATAGCTAATAATTAGGTATAGATTTTAATATTGACACTTAATAACTGTTTGTTGTGTGGTCTTCAGTCCTGAGACTGGTTTGATGCAGCTCTCCATGCTACTCTATCCCGTGCAAGCTTCTTCATCTCCCAGTACCTACTGCATCCTACATCCTTCTGAATCTGCTTAGTGTATTCATCTCTTGGTCTCCCTCTACGATTTTTACCCTCCACGCTGCCCTCCAATACTAAATTGGTGATGTCTCAGAACATGTCCTACCAACCGATCCCTTCTTCAAGTCAAGTTGTGCCACAAGCTCCTTTTCTCCCCAATTATATTCAATACCTCCTCATTAGTTATGTGATCTACCCATCTAATCTTCAGCATTCTTCTATAGCACCACATTTCGAAAGCTTCTATTCTCTTCTTGTCCAAACTATTTATCGTCCACGTTTCACTTCCATTCATGGCTACACTCCATACAAATACTTTGAGAAACCACTTCCTGACACTTAAATCTGTACTCGATGTTAACAAATTTTTCTTCTTCAGAAACGCCTTCCTTGCCATTGCCAGTCTACATTTTATATCCTCTCTACTTGGACCATCATCAGTTATTTTGCTCCCCAAATAGCAAAACTCCTTTACTACTTTAAGTGTCTCATTTCCTAATCCAATTCCTTCAGCATCACCCGACTTAACTCGACTACACTCCATTATCCTCGTTTTGCTTTTATTGATGTTCATCTTATACCCTCCTTTGAAGACACTATCCATTCCGTTCAACTGCTCTACCAGGTACTAGGTAAAGATATAGTGACACTGAACGTTGTTTTGCAAGTTCAAAGCTTTTTGTGTCTGATGGTGGCAGATGCCGAAACGTCGTAATAAACAGATTTTATTGGCGATCTAGACGGCATTTTTCTTAAAATATCCAGCCCTCCAACCTTCCTTCTTAGTTGGCGAACTGGCACAGCCCCTGACGAGTGTGTAGCCCATTACACTTTGTCAATACGTGAGGGACACCAGCGCCGGCCTGTCTCGGAGGACCCCAGCGTGAAAGCGAGCAGCGGCGGTGGTCGGTGCCCTGGGCCCTGGGTTCGACGGCCGCAGGCGCGAGGCTCGTGGAGAGGGAAAGCCGCGCTGTGACCCCCAGGCGTTTCGCCACCGGCGATTTCTCCTCAGCAGGGGCCGCCCGGTGGGCCCCATTAGCACCATTCCTGGCGCCTCGCTTCGCAAGCCAATGACCGCCGAGGCAGACACGTGGAGGACGCTGTCGTTTCCTCTGGACGATCGACTGACGACCAGCGTATTTCGCTGCTCCCACACTGAAGTACAGCTGTATTTTGCGTGACGGGAAGACTACGCCAGTGGACGCACTCAGAAGGAGAAACCGAGCGAGGAGGCTCACAAGGACACCACACAGCAATCCGATGTTTTGCAATTTTTTATACTTATTGTGCATTAACTACGCCCCGTCCTTCGCAAAGGAAGTTAAAGAAGGCACTTTGCGTACAGTCTCGTCTCTCTCGTCTGCTTGGGGAAGGAGACCAGACAGCGAGGTCATCGGTCTCATCGGATTTGGGAAGGACGGGGAAGGAAGTCGGCCGTGCCCTTTCAAAGGAACCATCCCGGCATCTGCCTGGAGCGATTTAGGGAAATCACGGAAAACCTAAATCAGGATGGCTGGACGCGGGAGTGAACCGTCGTCCTCCCGAATGCGAGTCCAGTGTCTAACCACTGCGCCACCTCGCTCGGTTGCGTACAGTCGCTTTTTGGGATTCCCTTTAGTACGCTGCTCCGCAGCCTACAGACTTTTTAAAATGTAAGAAAGAAGATAAGAAATAATAAAAGCAGGCGATAAAACGGTGACTGAAATTGTAAAACGGCGGAAAATTGTGGAAAGTTAAAACGTAAAGCAAAGGGGTGGCAAAGCTAATAAAATACACAGGAAGCAGAGAGGGAACATAGTAGACAGACAATTAAAAAACATGGCGACAGTCTGGTTTCTGTTCGCAAGAAATATAAAAATCACACCCAGCGACAGTATGATGTCCATTCGCAACACTTCGGAGAAGACACACAACACTGAACACTCACTGTAAACACTGTACTAAAATGTCGGCACAAAGGTAACACACCATAGCCGAGGGCAGATGGGGGGGGGGGGGGGGGGAACCTGGGCAGATGGGGGGCGAGGGGAAACAAGGAGGAAGGAGAGGAAAAACGAAAGGGGGGGAACCAAAGGAGGGAGAGGATTCATAAGGGGGGGGGGGTTTGGGATTCCGTTCCTCAGTCGTTAAAAACGGGACCCTACAAGATTACTTCGTCAATAAATTAATTTTACTTCACCAAGGAGTCAGACATAAATTAAACTTAACGAAAGAAAATCAAGTGAATTCAACTTTAGTTTGTATTCGTGAAGATAAGATTCCGGCGGTTAATTCTGTCATTGACGTAAGCTTACGAAAACACTTCTGCTATAAAAAAAAGGTAACAGCACCATCTACTGGTTCTTTCGTGTACTACGAAACTAACAGCGCAGTCTAGTGGTTATTTGGTATATTACGCCTTCACTGGGGTAAACATCTGAACTTCTGAGAAGACTCCTAAAACTTTAAATTACGATTTTTTCCCTGATCCGATTTTTATGAACTGTTGCCCCAAGCTACAATCAAGTTAGTTTGACAATCATGAAAACTGGTCTGGTAGTTTTGCAGAGTAGCGCATTACAATAAACACACACACAGACACGACGGTGTTAGATAAAACTTTGGAACACTATATCTTCTTTCTCCTCGATCCGGTTTTTATTTAAAAAAAACGCCTATACATTGCCCCAACCTACATTCACGTTACCTGTGAAAACCCCATGAAAATTTATCTACTAGTTTTGGAGAATAGCGTGTTCAAACAGTCAAATAGACACGGTGGTTTTACAGTTTTATTATTATGTCTAGATACATAAACTTCAGAGCCCAAATATCAGTAACCAAAAGCAGTTAGATGCACCTCTCAAAATTTTTTGAGAAAATCGCTTTTGAACTTTGCCGGGCGTCTTGAATTCTCTAAAGCAAGGTCGATTTGTCCGACGGCCTGCTTGTCCCCATAATAGAATGCTCACCTGCTACGTGGACTGCGTGCTTTTGATTCACGGCCGATCCGTATTTTCACCCAGAGGAACATGTTCTACGAGCATTTCCGCGATCCGTAAAATACATAAAGATGGGAAAATAATTTGTAATATCTTTTAATTTGAACGACCTTTCACAACAGATCGGTAATAAAGCCTTTGTATTGACAAAGAAAATGGATTTTTGTGTGTGATCTTATATGATTAAAAATAAGAATATGTCCATTTTTCACAATAATGGCAGTTAAATATTTGTTTTAAATGGCGTAGGAATTCGAACTGCACGGAAAGGACGAAAAAAAATTACCGAACGAGAACCGAACCAACGATTATCAGTTTCTAGCGTTGCTGGCTCTTCCCCATCTTTATGTATTTTAAAAGTCACGGAACTGCTGGTAGAAAATTCACCTTTGTTTAAAAATTTTCTCCGGCTGGGAATCGAACCCAGTCGCGCATCTGGCAGAGGAGCATTGTACCACAGTGGCACACGGCCCATAAAAAAACTGAATACGCTTTAAGGTCTTGAAGATGTTGGGCAAACTTCAAAATCTATTTTATCGAGAATTTTTTTTTTTTTTTTTGTCATCAGTTTCCTGACTAACCAGTCAGGCCCGCCACGAATTCTTCTCCTGTGTCAACCTCTTCATCTCAGAGTAGCACTTGCACTCTACGTCCTCAATTATTTGCTTTATGTATTCCAATCTCTGTTGACCTCCACTGATCTTACACTCCATAGCTCCCTCTACTGCCATGTAAGTTATTCGCTAATGTCACAACAGATGGTTCAAATGGTTCTGAGCACTATGGGACTTAACATCTGAGGTCATCAGTCCCCTAGAACTTAGAACTAGTTAAACCTAACTAACCTAAGGACAGCACACAACACCCAGTCATCACGAGGCAGAGAAAATCCCTGACCCCGCCGGGAATCGAACCCGGGAACCCGAACGTGGGAAGCGTGAACGCTATCGCACGACCACAAGCTGCGGACACACAACAGATAACCTACCATTCTGTCCCTTCTGGTCAGTGTTTTCCACATATTCCTTCCATCGCCGATTCTGCGGAGAACCCCCTCATTCTTTACTTACCAGTTCACCTAATTTTCAACATTCTTCTGTAGCACCATATATCGAACGCTTCGATTATCTCCTTTTCCGGTCCTCCCACAGTACATGTTTCACTACCATACAATGCTGTGCTCCAAACGTACATTCTCAGAAATTTATTCCTCACATTAAAGCATATGTTTGATGCCAGTACACTTCCTTTGGCCAGGAATGCCTTCTTTGCTTCTTGCTCCGTCCGTCGTGAGTTATTTTGCTGCATAGGTAGCAGAATTCCTTAACTTCGCTTGCTTCGTCACCACCAATCCTAATGTAAGGAAATGTAAAAATCCGGCTGCCGTTTGGTGTTTTCAGGTGTTAAAGACACTGGACTCGCATTCGGGACATTCGACTGCTGGGCTGGAATACGTAAATCGCATTCAGCCACAGATCGGAATTACACAGTTTTCGAGCTACATGGATGAAACGGTAGCCAGTCAGTGGCGAGCGCAAGGCTGTTTGTCCTGTAGGCTGACCACATCGCTCGGTTAAACGTGCTCCCCCCTCCCCGCCAGTATCCTGTTTACAGCTGCCTTGGCGTCGCGGACAGGTGGTGAAGTGTTGCCTTGGCTACGGGAACAGCTGAGCGCTGCCAAGGTAGTGAGCTGGCCGCCCTCTGACATCGGCAGCTGCTGCTCTGGCTGCGTGCCCGGGACGTCGACGCCCGCTACACTGGAGCTAACGGCCGCTGCTACAGTTAGCACCCACCGCGTGGCCTCTAACAGCTTCTCACGGCTCTCATATACGGTGTACGCACTGTCATAAAGCGTTCTGAAATATAATGAAATCTTCTGGTAGATTAAAATTGCGTGCTGGGCCGGTTCTCAAACCTGGGACCTTTACCTTACACAGGGAAGTGCTCTGTCAACTGAGGTATCGAAGCAAGGCGCACAACTTGTCCTCACAGGCTTACTACCCCCAGTACATCACCTAACTTCCGAAATTCACTCGAGAGGTACAACCGGAAGTGAGGCAGTAAGGAGGAGGGGGGGGGGGGGAGTTCTTGACTGGGTACTTCAGTTGGTACAGCAATCCCCTGTGAAAGACACAGGTCCCAGGTTAGAGTCCCGATCCAGCACGCAACTGCCAGCAAGTTTCAAATGAGAGCACATATTCCGCTGCAGAGTGAGAATTCACTCTGGAAATACGTTTCAGTATCATAAAACGAAGAAATAAGGCTAAATTATATAATTTGTTTACGTCAGGCAGTGGCACTGAACACTACAAAACGGCTAACCAAATGGTGATGGAAGTAACCAAGAGCGGAACAACTTCCGTTATGAGGTTATTCCACTTAGGGCATTTCTGATAATCGTTCCCAGTTATTCTACGGTTGTGGCGATGCATCACCGATAGTCGAACAAGATTCCAGAAGTGCGAGAATTATCGCACTAACAGCTTAACAACTCATGCATCCAAGTTGCTTACAAGAGTAATGTCCAGAGGAATAGAAAAGAAAATTGAGGATGTGTTACATGACGATCAGTTTGGCATTAGGAAAGGTAAAGGCAGCATAGAGGCAGTTCTGACGTTGCGGTTGATGATGAAAAACTAAAACTAAAGACACGTTCGTAGGATTCATCGACCCTGAAAAAGCGTTCGACAAAGTACAATGGTGCAAGATGTTCGAAATGCTGAGATAAATACTGGTAAGCTCTAGGGACAGACGCGTAATATGCAATATGTACATCAACCAATAGGGAACAATAAGAGTGGAAGACTAAGACCGAAGTGCTGGGATTAAAAAGGGTGTAAGACAGGGATGAAGTCTTTCGCCCCTCTGTTCTATCTATACATCGAGGAAGGAATGACGGAAATAAAAAGGAAGGTTCAAGACTGGCATTAAAATTTTGGCTGAAAGGATACCGATGCTAAGATTTGCTGATGACATCGCTGTACTCAGCGAAAGTGAAGAATAATTACAGGATGTGGTGAATGCAATGAACAACCTACTGAGTGCAAGTATGGAATGAGAGTAAATCGAAGAACGACGAAAGTAATGAGAAGTAGCATAAATGAGAACGAGAAACTAAACATCGGGATTGGTGATCACGAAGTAGATGAAGTTAAGGAATTCCACTACTTAGGGAGCAAAATAACCTACGGCGGTCGGAGCAAGGAGGACATAAAAAGCAGACTAGCACTCGCAAAAAGGGCATTCCTGGCCAGGAGAAGTCTATCAGTATCAAACATAAACCTTAATTTAAGGAAGAAACTCCTGAGAATATACGTTTGGAAGACACCATTGTATGGTAGTGAAACGCGGACTGCGGGAAAAACGGAACAAACGAGAGAAGAAGTATTTGGGATGTGGTACTACAGAAGAATGTGGAAAATTGGGTGGACCGATAAAGTAAGGAATGGCGAAGTTCTCCGGGGAATCGGCGAGGAAAGGAATATATGGAAAACACTTACAAGAAGAAGGGACAGATGGCAGAACATCTCCTAATGCATAATAGCTTCCAAGATACTAGAGGGAGCTGTAGAGGGTGAAAACTGTAAAGAAAGACAGTGATTGGAGAACATCCAACAAATAATTCACGACGTAGGATGCTTTGAGATGAAGAGGTTTGCACCGGACAGGAATTTGTGGAGGGCTGTATGAAACCAGACTGAAGACTGACGACGAAAAAATAGTCGAACAATAATGGAGCTTTACGCCTATTTATGCACCATACAGCACATTGAATTACGTGGGGGGTCAAATGACATCTCACAAACAAGCGTCGATCCTGTGCAGGAGTTCCTGCAGCTAGCTCAAATTTCCTGGCCTTGCGACTTTCATGTTCATGTGTAGCATTATGAACCGTACGCCACTATATATACATTCGTCAGGCTTTTTCGCTTCACATATGATCCCTCTTGGTGATCTCGACTTCAACCACTCAGTCTTTTTACCGTTTTCAATGTCGTTATCCGTATAAACTGTGGATATTATTGCGGATCTGAGGAAGTTGAACTAAGCATTTGGTCTTATACAGGTAAGTGACATGAAATGAAAGTGCTGAAATGAAATGAATCGATTGGTGGGGACGAAAATCAAAAAAGATGTAAGGCACACATGCTCGGTATGGTTGAAAATGGACACACTACGAGCGCCACGATCGCGGTGTAGTAATTTTTATTGTTCCAAGATAACCGATTTCAACAGTCTTTGATCTTAAGCTGCTTGTTATAAAATTACCATGTTACATTATATGAAGTCAAAGCACTCTCCACATACAAGTGTCTTGATAAAAATCCAGTTGATAAAATGGCACACAGATGATACAACGCACACAGATGATAAAATGTACACTTCTGTGGCCATTTTATCATCTGTGTTCATTTTATCAACCGGATTTTTATCGAGACATGTATACGTGAGGCGTGCCTTTTATACTTTGACACCATTTAATGTAACATGGCAATTTTATAAAAGCTGCAAAAGATCAGATGAAGACAGCATAAGACTGTTGAAACCGATCATCTTGGAACAATGAAAGTGTCTACCTTGCGATCGCTGCGTACGAAGTGTGTTCATTAAAAAAAAAAAAAAAAAAATGCGATGCGATGAAATAATGATGTGAGTGCAAACCACATCGATATGCCGAACCTGGGATATAATGACGCTGTTGACATAATGCTGCTCTAGTGTGCCGATATGCAGCTCCAGTACGGACCATAAACAACACTCCACGATACACAGGCACAGCAGACATCAAATTATTTCCCCCTCGAGACCACTGTCTAACTATAGTTGCGGTGGCCGTACTTGAATAGTTGCAATGCATATACTCCGCTTTGGTCCTGATGATTCTAAGTCATCTGCGTTCTAGCACCGTACGCTAAGGATTAACTTCACCTTAAATTTCTGGCAGATGTTCTGCTTTTAGAACTGGGTCGCAAGCATGTATAACTGTCAATGGAGTCGGTTTCTGTAGACGTTCTGTGACGTAGTTTATGACCAAATTGAATAGCAGTGGACTCAAAGCAGATCCCTGGCGAACCCCAAACTTTAACTCAAATTCTTTGGTGA
Source organism: Schistocerca americana (assembly GCF_021461395.2). Taxonomy (NCBI): domain Eukaryota; kingdom Metazoa; phylum Arthropoda; class Insecta; order Orthoptera; family Acrididae; genus Schistocerca; species Schistocerca americana. The sequence goes on along the minus strand of NC_060126.1, from coordinate 484,774,896 downwards.
CACCTGCATTGCTGACTTTTGAAACAGTTTTCCTATCCATGTCCTTGACAATGAACAAGTAGTACTCCAAGACATACTGCCATGCAAGCTATCTTGAAACTCGGTAGAAAGCTTTTTGGAGGCCGGTAATCGCAATATGGTCTTTCTTGAGATCTTTGTACTTTTACAATAGGATTTTAATGGTATGAATGGCGCCTGGTAAAATCCCTTTGGTTGTATATTTGCACACCTGTTCTACGACCCTTTTTAAATGGCGCTGAGCACTATGGGACTCAACTTCTCAGGTTCAAAAATGGCTCTGAGCACTATGGGACTCAACTGCTGTGGTCATAAGTCCCCTAGAACTTAGAACTACTTACACCTAACTAACCTAAGGACAGCACACAACACCCAGCCATCACGAGGCAGAGAAAATCCCTGACCCCGCCGGGAATCGAACCCGGGAAGCCGGGCGTGGGAAGCGAGAACGCTACCGCACGACCACGAGATGCGGGCCAACTTCTGAGGTCATTAGTCCCCTAGAACTTAGAACTAGTTAAACCTAACTAACCTAAGGACATCACACACATCCATGCCCGAGGCAGGATTTGAACCTGCGACCGTAGTGGTCTCGCGGTTCCAGACTGCAGCGCCTAGAACCGCACGGCCACTTCGGCCGGCCCATTTTTAAAAACAGGTAATGATCTGTGCATTCTTTCCTATCACTTAGAACCCTTCGCAGTATCCTCGATCTACCGGCGATATCGCTTAGTATCGTCCAGACTGCAGAAATACACTAAGGTGACGAGACTCGTGGAATAGCAATATGCATGTATACAGATGGCGGTAGTATCGCGTACACAAGGTATAAAATGACAGTGCGTTCGCAGAGCTGCCATTTGTACTCGTCGCACGACGGGAATTAACAAATTTGTTCGCGGTATGTAGTTAGAGCTAGACGCAAGGGACATAACATTTCGGAAATGGATAGGGAATTCAATACTCCGAGATCCCCAGTGTCAAGAGTGTGTCGAGAATACCAAATCGCAGGCTTTACCTCTCACCACGGTCACTTAACGACCGATAGCAACGGAGTTTGCCCATAATTGTCAGTGCTAACAGACGAGCGGATTTATGTGAAATAAGCACAGAAATCAATGTGGGACATACGACGAGTGAATGAGTTAGGACAGTACGACGACATTTGGCGTTTATGGGCTATGTCAGCAGACGATCGACGCGAGTGCCTTTGCTAACAGCACGACATAGCCTGCAACGCCTCTCCTACCCTTGTGACCATACTGATTGGTCTCTAAACGACTGGATAACCGTGGCCAGGTAAGATGAGATCCGATTGCAGTTGGTAGGAGCTGATGGTATGGTTCGAGTGTGGTACATACCCCACGAAACTATGGACACAAGTTGTCAACAGGGCACTGCGCAAGTTGGTGGTGGCTAAAAAAAAAATGGTTCAAATGGTTCTGAGCACTATGGGACTTAACATCTACGGTCATCAGTCCCCTAGAACTTAGAACGACTTAAACCTAACCAACCTAAGGACATCACACACATCCATGCCCGAGGCAGGATTCGAACCTGCGACCGTAGCAGTCGCGCGGCTCCGGACTGAGCGCCTAGAACCGCTAGACCTTGGTGGTGGCTTCATAATGATGTGGGCTGTGCTTACATGCAATGGACTGTGACCTCAAGTCCGACTGAAGAGATCATTGACTGGAAATTGTTATGTTCGGTTACTTGGAGACCATTTGCAGCCATCGTGGACTTCACGTTCCCAAACAGCGATGCGCGATGTTACCGGGCCAAAATTGTTCGCGATAAGTTTGAAGAACTTTCTGGACAATTCAAGCGAATGATTTGGCTACGCGGATCGCCCGACACGAATCCCATCAAACGCTAGTGGGACATAATCGATAGGACAATTCGTGCACAAAATCCTGCACCAACAACACTTTCGCAAAATGGTCGACTGTAGAGGCAGCATGACCCAGTATTTCTGCAGGCGTCTGCCAGTCATATGTTGAGTCCGTGTCACGTCGTGTTGCTGCACTACGCCGCAAAAAAAGGAGGTCGGACACGATATTAGCAGTCATCGTATGACCTGTCACCTCAGTGTGTACCACTGCCTGAAGCGCCTAACCTCTCATTATCGTCCACTATGGTTGCCCTGTGTGGAAAGTGGGAATCGACTGGCGCAAGGATCGATCACAGCAAGCATTGCTGGTTCCCGGCGGTGCACAAAGGTCAGCAAGCCCCGCCCAACTTCTAATCCTGTGGCCAGTTCGCCAAGCCTCTGCAGCGACCGCTACCGTTCGAAGCGGTTGGCGCCGTGTAGGGTCTTATTCCCACCTCGCCGAAACCACTGTTCTAACTTCTACCCTCCCCATTGGCTGTCTTTATCGTAAATAGCATTCATTGTCTCTGTTTTTTTGGTCCTATGGTTAAATCCAAACTCCTAATGAAGGCTTGTACAACATTTCCACCTAATGTAATGAACAGCAGGTTAAAACCAAATAATACACGTAGAATGAACCCTATTGTATCTTATTGTAAGATTACTGGTAAAAATCTGGGTCGCGTCACTATCGTATAAATATTTATGAGTAATAATGGAAAGCGCTATGAAAAGTGCACGAAAACATGTAATCAGTTGTAGAAAAGGAAAGCGGGAGACCGATTTATTGGGCTCGGATCGTAAGAGGTCGACATAGACCAGCGAAGGAGCACAGGGAATCTTGGAGGCCAAACGGAAATCTTTGGATGAAAAACAATATTATCGTTTTGAAACCCTATTTGGTGCATTTAGAGTGCGTGATTAAAATACATACTAAGGCGTATAGTACCTCTCTCATTCGATAAGCAAATGGAATAGAAATGAAAATCGCAAATAATGGTCCGCAGCTCGTGGTCGTGCGGTAGCGTTCTCGCTTCCCACGCCAGGGTTCCCGGGTTCGATTCCCGGCGGGGTCAGGGATTTTCTCTTCCTCGTGATGACTGGGTGTTGTGTGATGTCCTTAGGTTAGTTAGGTTTAAGTAGTTCTAAGTTCTAGGGGACTGATGACCATACATGTTAAGTCCCATACTGCTCAGAGCCATTTGAGCAAATAATGCTACGAAGTGTCCTTCGCAACCCACTGTACAATCGCTCACAGAGCGTCGATGAAAATTAAATCTACGAATTCTCTTTGTAATCCACCTCTTCATTTAACTGGAATTCATAATCAACTATCTGTTTGTTTTGAATTTTTGTCAGAACTGTATAGAAAATTTGGTCATTTCGAAACTGGGTTGAATTCTTTGGGAATAAAACAATTTTATTCTAGATGCATAACCTAACACTCTTATCTGTAATGTAAATCCATCCATCTGTTTAAATTTGAGATCTCAACATCGTATCTCTACCAAACTACAATACTTGCAATCAGTCTTACGCCATTTACTCCTATAGATTTAAGCAAAACCTGCTCCATCCAAAACCTGAATTGAATGTATTATCAGTCTATATTCCTATGTGTCTGTATTGTGTAATATTTAGCTTGCAGAAGCCTTCATATAACCATAGCATTACGCCGCAATATCTGTTAAGAGCAAATAGGTTAATAATATAAAAGAACTGTCAGTTGGTCAGCCTATCTGTCGATGGTGACATGTATAACAACCGAAATATTTATTGTGCCGGCTGTACACTGCGAACCAGCAGTACACACGTTGACAGCTAGATAAAAGAATTGTTGTATGAGTTAAATACCATCTTTTGCAAGTGCATCTGCAAAAGACGGTATTTAACCTATACAACTTGTATATCTGCAACTGCGAAAAAAAGAGGCCGATAAACAGAAAAGAGAACATGTAAAAGAATTGTATTTGTCACCAGTTGCTATGAAATGCAATGATGATCTGTTATCAGTTACTATGGTTTCCTCATGTTCTCACACTGTTTTTGTTTGATCATTAGCTGTACTTATTATGTAACAAGGATTCTGCATATTCGGTTCGCTTGCCCACACAGCTCTGTGCTGCTTGAAAATTTATTTACTCACATGCAATTGGTTCCTGCAAATATAACTTCAAAGAGCGTAGCTGTGTGGATAAGCGAATCGACATACCATAGTCAAATATCACACATGAGTTGCCCCCTTTCCATCTTGCTATGGATTCTCCAACACTACCAACACTATATGATAAGACGTTGACTGCGGAGAATGTAAATCAAACACGAATTAAAAAGGAAACACCATTTCATTACTTAGTCCCCGTGAAGAAGATATAACCAGCTTTGCTCTCACTGCCATGCAACAACGTCTATCAATCAGAATCGCTGAACACCCTCCGTGAAATACGTTACTCGCATGCTCCATACTTGACATAAAACGTCCTAACTATTTCACACAGAAAACCAACATCACAAAAAAAGAGGGAGGGGGGCCAGTGATTTCCTTTGTCAACGAGTTAGAAATGGTGATCCTAACCACTGTACGCTTTAGCAAACACATCATTATGTTCAACGGTTTCTGTGTGTTCTTCTCTATCAAGCAGTACGATTATTTAATTTATGAGCTTAAAAATACACGTAGATAGTCGTATGGAAAGAATAAGAAAACAATACTTTTTCCGGTGTAGATGGAAGATGGCGGTGCTTCAAGATTGTAATACCGTCTCTTCCGTTTTATTTCCTATCAGGTTGCCTCAGAAAACAGCGAAAACTAGTAATAAAAAGATGCAGATAGAAATATATGCACAGTGTGTTTTAAAGTTTAATTAGTACAGGAACATGATAGGAAATTTTATCTGAGCGCGATCAACTACGACTGATTAGATATTTTATTGCAGCAACGCATAATTACAAACTACTGGATACTAGTCTCTTTATTGTCGTTGTATAGAATCGGAAGCCTCCATTAAGTGTCCCGGGAACAAGTTTTCCAAAAGCTTTCTGAACGTGTGGTATAGTTACATGAATGCACTTTAGAAAGGTAAATGGAAGCACTGAGAATATCTTATCAGTAAAATATTCCTCTAATTTCTACTGTAATCTTTAGTGACGAAATGCCGTTGCTTTACGCATAGCTGGTATTATATATTTCGTGTTAAGTGCCAAACTAACAGCACTAAAATAATTACATAGACAGTGGTCATCAGGGAGCAAGTAGCTTGATTTTCTGTTTCTCTAGTGTAGTATGTACACTTCGTCTTAGAATCCTTTACCTCTGAAGAGTGACAATCATCCCCTCCATATTACGCTAGGCTTTGGTAACTTATTGTTTAATCCTTCTCTCAGCAATTCGTCTTCTCTAACTTTCACCTCAAAAGAACTGTAGAACTGTTCTTGGTCACACCAGTTGCTGACAGTTAAAAATATGTGTGACGTACCGAGAAGTTTAACACTCCTATTTGCGGCATCTGGAGTGATGAAAACCATTTTCGCATGCCAGCCTTGAGGTCATTCACTTGCTGACTCAGAAGCGAGCGGAAAAACCGCATAAGGGCGACGTACGAAGGCCTTTCTGTATCGCCAGGAAGCTGTTGCGGCCACATCGTGGCTTACCGCACTTCCCGAACTCAAAAATAGTCGGTGATGAGCAGGAAGTATTGCTTCACAGCCCTTTTCATTTTCTCCTTTATATTAAATTTTGTTCGTGCTCTCTGGCTCTGTTGTCTATCGCTGAGAAAATCAGAACAAATTTTGCGCCGAAGCATAATACAGAAAATATCGAGAACTTCGCAGAATCATCAGTTCATCTATCCAAATAGTACCGAGTGAGGCAGTTTCCCGAAATCGTTTACGAAAGCGCCGGTATGGTTCCTTCAGAAATACACAACCAATTTCCTTCTCTGTTCTTCTATTGTCCGAGGTTTGGCTTTAAGGAATTCATCATTGACGGGACATTAAACCCTAACATTTCTTCATCTTCGTTCCGTCCAGCTGATGAACTCCAATCTTGTTCAATGCAACTAAGTATATAATTTTCTCTCCTCGGCTATCGGGGAACCGAGCGGATGCGCCAGTAGTAGTTGTTGTTGCTGTTTGTACGCAGAATTTAGTTTAGTTCTTATTCTCACGTGCTTCTACGAAGAAATGAGCTGTATCTGTGTATTTTACTCTGTTGACTAGTGTAAGAGGTGTGTATGTAAAATAACGGTACTGATGCTGTCACAGCGTAAGTACGGATGTGGCAAAGGTGAACGACCAATAGCTGCGAAGCATGAAGCCTTCTCAGTCGAGTGTGACATGTCTCGCATCTGTAGACAAATCACTGAGGCCGTGGCTTTTGTTTTGGCGGAAAAATGATAAGGGTAATAAGAGAGCAACGAATTGAAGTGAAGATTCAGATGAATCTTGGAGAAACTGCTACTGAAACCCGTCTTTTACCGAAAGAAGTGTATGGTGAACAGTGTTTATCACGTACGCGAGTTTTTGAGTATTACAAGCGTTTCCGAGATGACCGAGAAGACGCTGAAGATGATTCACACCCGGGACGCCTATAAACATCAAAAACGGATGAGAATATCGAAAAAGTAGGTAACCCGTTCCGATCTGACCATGGGCTGGCTATTCGATCGACTGCTGAAATTGTAGGAATTGACAAAGAATACGTAAGGCAAATTTTACGTAACCAATTTAAGACGCGAAAATTTTGTACGACAATGCTGCCGAAAATTCTCACAATCGAACAAAAAGAAGCTTGTGAAAATGTTTGAATACCACTGAAAATTTTCTCCTTGAAAAGAGTGACAACATTTCACGAATCTTTTTTTTTTTCACTAAAGATACAGAAAATAAGGGCCAATCCATGCACTGGAAGGGCCCAACTTCACCAAGAGCGAAAATAGTTCGAATGGGTAAATCCAGATTCAAAGCGATGATGATCGTATTTTTCGATATTCATGGAATTGTATATCTTCATTGGGTTCCTGAAGGTCAGACTATTGATCAACATTACTACCTTGAGGTTCCTGCTCAACTCTATGAAAAAGTAAGGAAACAACGATCCGAATTACGTAAGAACAAGTTTTGAGTTCTACAGCAAGACAACACACCGGTTCATACCGCATTATCTGTTAAGAGGTTTCTAGCGATGTACAGCGTCCTAGTGTTAGAGCACCCCGTTTATTCGACTGACCTAGCACCGTGTGACTTTTACCTATTCCCCAACGTCAAATCTGCAGTAAAAGATTTCACTCTGTTGAAGCAGTTGAAGTTACACGCGTTGTCACGGAGCTCATAGAAGACTTCCAGCACTGTTGCCGTCAATGGAAAGTTCGCATGGAGCATTGTCAGGATAGAGGAGGAGAGTATATTAAGGGTGACAGTAACTGCATATGCATGTTTTTGAAATAACATGTTTCACAGCAATAGTTCCTTTATTTTATAACCACACTCGTATACTAACTTACTCAAAGCTTTAGCACTGTGCGAGAGTATTTTAGTATAAACCACATAGAATATGAAGATTGCATCCAGCTACTGCTCGGGCTAGGGTTATATTCCTTGTGTTATAGACGAAAATTGATTGAACATGGATAGGAACTGAACGAGTTGTGTATGGATGGTGACAGTAGGGCACCTGGGACGAATGGTTTGGCACCTATAGTGTCTATACCGTCACCTGTGGCCCGTGATGAGGCAACGGCGTCCCATTCGCTCCTCCTGACCAGTCGACACTCATCTGATGATGACTGGCAAACACTGGCGGGGACGCGAACCTCTGGACGGAAGTCGAAAGTTGTCCCACGGCAGTTCACTTACGCCTTAAAAACAAAGGTCTGAGGTATTGCCCGGTGCTGAAGGTACGTCTCAGCCAGCTCGGAACGCGTCGTCTGTCGGGTCTAGGACCGATATTCCTCAGACTGTCACTGGGAGCTGCAATGTTAGGAGGGTGACAGACCGTCTTAGGGATCTAGCGGGCAGGTGGAGAAGAAATGTCAGTGTCCACTCTGCGATTGAGTGCACTGGGTCCGGCTGCAAATCGTGGTTCTTGTCGGCACCAGTGACACCCCGAGTCGGTTTCTATAGACAGCAGGGTGCTTTGCGCTCGAGATGAAAGTAGAGGTAGCATTTTGCAGTGTCGTTCTTAGCGAGGTTGTGTAGCGGTTAACACAATGAACTCGCATTCGTGAAGACGATGGTTCAAGCCCGCGTCTGACCATCCAGATTTAGTTTTCCCTTGATTTCCCTAAACCGCTTCAAGCAAATGCCTTGGTGGTTTCCCGGCACAATGGTTTGGAGCCGACTGAATGGCTCAAAAATGGCTCTGAGCACTATGGGACTCAACTGCTGTGGTCATCAGTCCCCTAGAACTTAGAACTACTTAAACCTAACTAACCTAAGGACATCACACACACCCATGCCCGAGGCAGGATTCGAACCTGCGACCGTAGCAGCAGCGCGGCTCCGGACTGGAGCGCCTAGAACCGCACGGCCACCGCGGCCGGCACTGAATGGCTCAAATCAGAGGCTCAGACGATGGTGTTGGGGATTTCTCTACCTCCGCTGTTGGATGGAGATTTGTAGGACTTCCATTACTTGATCAGCCTTGCACTACTCGCATTCGTTCCGTTGTGGCAGTTTATTCATGGCTGGAAGAGAGGGAGACGTTCGTGGAGGATCTGGCGACAGCTCTGGCATTCGCCTTACTAAGGCCGAGGGGAAAACCTCCAAAAGCCCTGGCTACAGCTGCTGGTGTTACCACCTTGCTCAAACCCACGTCCTGGCATCCAGATTTAGGTTTTCCGCGATTTCCCTAAATCGCTTAAGGCAAATGTAGTTATGGTACCTTCGGTAGAGCACGGCCACTTTCCTTCCCCATCCTTCCCTAATCCGAGCTTGTGCTCCGTTTCTAATGACCTCGATGTCGACGGGACGTTAAACACTAATCTCCTCCTGCTGTTACCACCTTATTTTGCCGCATCGAGTACGGCTGTCAGCTTGAGGAAGACTGCTTCGATTGCAGTCATCATTGCGTCTCCAATGGCGGTGACTAGTTTGTTAGTGACAGTTTTCATTGCGTGTCGGAACAGTGTGGCGGGGTGCGTTTTGCAGCGGGAAACGAAGTATCTGTGACGTACAAATGTGAGATTTTAGGGCAGAGAAACCTGTTTCTTCGGGGTGGGTGCCACAACCTCAATGAATCTGACAGCATTCCACTAGCCTGTGTTTGAAAATATTTTATTTGCTTTACTAGTTTCGGACGCTGTCCATTCTGAAGTGCATACATCGCTGTCAGTTTATTAAACGTGAATGGCAGGGGATTTTTAATAAACTGATAACGATGTATCCGCATCTGTTACTATAGATACACTTGAGAGTGAACAGTGTCCGAAACTGGTAGGGCAAATGATGTCTTTTTCAAAAATATAGAAGTCTCTCCAAAGATGCGATACGATTTCTAATATCAGCCAGGGAAGACTACTACCTCAATAATTAAAGAGAGCAGCATTCGTCTTTGCAGATCGGAGAAAGAAAATATTTATGCAGTATTAGTTAACTGCAGGAGCGTCTATGGAAAGTGCCAGTTAGTCTCGCTTATAAGTGGTAATAAGGCCCACTAGGGACAGGGAACTAGTTAAGCAGTGAAATACTAAATTCCGTTTGTAAAGTACACAAAGATAGGTACGCTGCGTGATAACGGTGCAAAATATACGTAATATCTAATGAGATTAGTACGGATTCCGAATGCGAAATACATCGGGTGAAGACAAAAGGAGGATCAGACATGGTCATCAGATGCTTTTATAGACTACTGCCTCAGGTGCAGTAGTGGCCGGTGAGTTTACATACAGCATTGCCGAAAATTTACTCCTAGTTATCTTGTATCTCTTTGTGGCGGAACGGCCACATTAGTTTACTTGTGGGGAAGGTGACTGTCAATCTGTGAACTGAAAGCCTAATTAGGAATACATTGCGTGGATACATCTGTGCCGGCCGCAGTAGCCGAGCGGTTCTAGGCGCTTCAGTCCGGAACCGCGCTGCTGCTACGGTTGCAGGTTCGAACCCTGCCTCGGGCATGGATGTGTGTGTTGTCCTTAGGTTAGTTAGGTTTAAGTAGTTCTAAGTCTAGGGGACTGATGACCTCAGATGTTAAGTCCCATAGTACTCAGATTTCGACAGCGCAAAAAACTGGCATTTTCAAGAACTTATTCCCCATCGCTTAGTGCCTCACATTGAGTCCATTACGAGAAGTGATGCTTCTTTTAGGTCGCAATTACTCGACCTGGCGTAATATCTGATTGTCAGTCAAACATCCATCGAGCGAAGAAAGCGAAACAAACGCTCTCACTCAAATGTAAAAAAGTAGCCACGAAAGTTTCAGTGATTACACTGCTCGGGGCGCTCAGGTGACGTGCGAAAGAGATCACTTACAAAACTCTCTTTCGACCGATCATTATTTTCTTCTCAGTATAGGATCCATACCAAACTGCAACGAGGGAAACGACGAAGAAAACTGAAAGAAACTTCACGATTCGTCGCATGTTTGTGTAATCTCCACTGGGAGATGCTATAGGAAAACCTCTGAGCATTGCTTGAAGACTCATTCTTGAAAAGCTGGAAACGTACGCTTCAAGAGGGGACAACAAGAGTTTTAACTCCTCCAACTTGCGTGTAACGTATTTTTTCTTTCTCTTTTCATTTAAAAAAGATTATAGCCGTCAGAAAATGGGTTTCAACATCACAGTTCTTAGCTGGGCATGATCCTATTGGAGACGTATGCTCTTATTTTCCTCTGACTATTGAACTGATGTTAAAAGGAGAAAAATTCGGACTAAGTAGGCGTATCGACAAACGTTCTTCCCATGCGCATATCATCAAATGGTGCTCATTATTCTCCGCCACACACCGTTCAACAGCTTATGGAGAATTTTGACTTGAAATTAAGGGAATGATTGAAGTAAAAAGTGCTTCAAATGGCTCTAAGGGCTATGGGACTTAACATCTGAGGTCATCAGTGCCCTAGACTTAGAACTACTTAAACCTAACTAACCCAAGGACATTACACACATCCATGTCCGAGGCAGAATTCGAACTTGCGACCGTAGCAGCAGCGCGGTTCCGGACTGAAGCGCCTAGAACCGCTCGATCACAGCGGCCGGCCATTGAAGTAACCTCTAAGCTAAAAAGTAAAAGGAAGTCTCGCTTCTATCTGAGTCAAAGTTCGTGGGAGGCGAGGATCAAAGTCAGCAACTTTGCTTTCACTTTCTTACGCCGCTAAAGAGAAAAACAAGCGGAAGTGTCAGTGACTTCTGCCGTTGCAGTCTCTGCTCGTTGCGACACCGAAAACCGTGCGCCAGGAGTTAGGGCGTGCATTCTGACTAACAAGCGCGAAGCGATTAACATCGCGCAACTTTGTTCCTTTTGTTTGCCGAGTTCTTAGACGGCGAGGTCATGCGGGCGGATTAGCGCCTCAGACTTGGCGTGCGCTGCGGTCGGCACACAGCACTGCTTACGAAGGCTTCGTAACGGACGACCGACAAGGTTAACCGTCCTCGAAGTCAACTAGGCAAACAGGCATGCAGAAGCAACGACATACTCAGGAGCGGTATAGTAACCAGGAATAGAAATCTATTCATCTCGAATGGTACGCCACAATCATTATTCTGGCCTCACTTGGCAGTAATCTCAACGATTCTGCTCTGGCAGCACTGTATTTATATATGCTTTGGATGTATCCTCATCTGTTTCATTCTAGTAGTCTGATAATGTCCCTACTAAGTTCACTTGTACTAGTACATTATGCTCGCGCGCAGGTCCGCTTTAGTCATTTCTGGCTTCAGGTATTAAATTGTTGCTACCCAGTTCGGAATCATCGATTCTTGAATCTCGTAGCCCCGGCATTACACTCACTTGGATATATTCCAATTAGTTATCGTTCTCACGCGAATGGAAAAGAGACGGCTTAAAAAGGAAACGGAGCAATTACAGAGGTTGATCGCTTCTCTAGGTGTAAAATAAACAATCAATTGGAATAATGACCTATAGCAATGTAATGAGCCGGCCGCGGTGGTCTAGCGGTTCTAGGCGCTCAGTCCGGAGCCGCGCGACTGCTACGGTCGCAGGTTCGAATCCTGCCTCGGGCATGGATGTGTGTGATGTCCTTAGGTTAGTTAGGTTTAAGTAGTTCTAAGTTCTAGGGGACTGATGACCACAGATGTTAAGTCCCATAGTGCTCAGAGCCATTTGAACCATTTGAACCAATTTACTGTTCAGTTATTCAGAGTAAGGCAGTAGATAATGATGTGTTGTATTCACCATATTACATCGCGTAAGTCAGGTGTGTACAGGTGCTCGTTATGTTCTATTTTGTGAACGGGAAGGTGGGGCGAGGAACAGGAAATAGTGAAACTGTAACATAGCTGTATCTGGAACTGTAGACAAGCAGCACTCGTATATGCTAGACATGGAATACCTGCTGTTTAGTACAATTAATAGAATATCTGCGGCCGGCCGGGGTGGCCGAGCGGTTCTTGGCGCTTCAGTCTGGAACCGCGCGACCACTACGGTCGCAGCTTCGTATCCTGCCTCGGGCATGGATGTGCGTGACGTCCTTAGGTTAGTTAGGTTTAAGTAGTTCTAAGTTCTAGGGGACTGATGACCTAAGATGTTAAGTCCCATAGTGCTCAGAGTCATTTGAACCATTTTTGAGAATATCTGCGTTCAGGTGAAGAGCGGAACAGCTGAGTAAAAAATAAATATAGAGAAAAACACTGGGGACCATGGGAAGAAAATGTAAAGAAGTGCTTTGGCGTTGTAGTTGAGAAGTACATTGTACTCCGTGATAACTGTGGTGCTGGTACAGAAATTCGGTCAACTGATTTGTACGTGTGAGTAATGCCAAGTAGCACCGTGATTTCGAGTCCACATTAAATTGCAAGTCCTCTTCTAATTAAATGACTAGGTTGATCAAAGGTCAGTGGAAAGCAAGGGTGTACCATCTCTTAGGCCCACGGCTAGTAAAAGTAGGGCGGTATTCAAACCTTACATTTTACTTTAGGTACAGAAGGGAAATATCATACAAACTTAGTGACAGGGTTGTCGTCTATACGGGCTCACACTTTTTCCGGTCATTCCTCTTATTATTTGGTAAGAGTAGCTCTGTCGGTAAGGCTGTTATCCACGAGAGGGAACGGTTCACGTTCGAACCCCCGTCCAGCACAAAGTTTTAATCTGTCGCGAAATTATTCACACATACCAAAGAAGAATGAAAAGTTCGTTATGGAATCCAATTAATGTGTGATATTTTTTAGAAATACTTTCCTGTTCCATTTATGCTTACTGGAAACATTCGACGAATCTATTCTGCCACATAAATATCAGTATCGTTTATATGGCGAGCAATTTTACTTCTTTAACTATAGTAAAGGAACATAGATTAGCTGGACCAAACTCAGTTTCCTGGCAAACCTTCTTTGGCGATAAAGTCGTATTGAAAAACGAATTTATTTCCACTTCTGTTGAAACTATTTAAATGATCAATTACGGCACAAAGCACGGTATGGAACATCGCTGAACTTTTCTAAGACAATGGTAGTACGAATAACGCATGGCAAATGGTTCAAATGGCTCTGATCACTATGGGACTCAACTGCTGAGGTCATTAGTCCCCTAGAGCTTAGAACTAGTTAAACCTAACTAACCTAAGGACATCACAAACATCCATGCCCGAGGCAGGATTCGAACCTGCGACCGCAGCGGTCTTGCGGTTCCAGACTGCAGCGCCTTTAACCGCACGGCCACTTCGGCCGGCGAGTAACGCATGTTATAAGACAACACCGACTTCATGAAAGACTAATAACGACAGATATCAAATGTCAGTGATGATGAGCACTTTACTGTATTTTAACAAGTAGGGAAAACATATGAAATGAATTATAAAGTAAAATAATAGTGCCTATTCATATTATTTTGCCCAATGGCTGTGCAATAGATTGCCAGGGTTACATCAAACTGTCTTCTACCTTAAGACGCATTTTATTGCATGACTACTCTTGGGTCGCGCCCGCCGCAATGTCAGGCGGCTACATTTGTCTTTGCGTATCCCTTTCCGCGACAGGCAACAGAGGACAGGACCTATTTCTTCTACTAGTTCTACGCATTATGCATTAAAAGCGCGAGGATGTGAGGATGGCAATGAAACTCATGGTGATATTGTGGCCTCACGCTTCATCCTATACGTAACACATTTCTTATACCTGTATTTGAGCAAGACTAGAATAATTACTACCATTCCTTGGTACGTATATTATAAATTATTAATTAGTAGGACACCGCTTTCGTGTAACATGGTATTTTTTTTAACTAGCCAAACAGTTTTCAGTACCTTATTACCGTCCTCGGAAAGTGACGCTTTGATTCTCAAAATGGTACATACAATTATTGACAAGGCTGTTAGTGTGAAAAAATTTCTTGCCGTCGTCTAGACAATGGTCACAATCTGGTACCAGTTATTTGACAGCTTAATCTATGTTACTCGTACATCGTGTGAAGTGCAACGTTGTCTGAAGGAAGATTGGGGTTTAATGTCCCGTCGAGATTTAGGTCATTAGAGACGGAGCAGAAGCTCGGAATGTGTTAGGGATGGGGAAGGAAATCGCCCGTGCCCTTTCCAAGGAACCACCCCAGCATTCGCCTGGTTGGTCGGACGCAGATATGAGCCTTTATCATCGCAAGCGCGATTTCAGTGGGCTAACAACAGCGCCACCTCGCTCGGTCAGTGGCACCTGAAAAGCAGGTATGCGTTTGCAGAATTAGAAAGTTGCTGTTCCTAAGAAAGTTACCTTCTTGAACGAAAAACGTGTACATTCGTGCAAATTTACTGGCTTCAGAGCTAAAAGTTGTTGGGTGAGTATGTAGTTAAAAATATTATGTTATTATTCACGAGGCGAGTTCTGTTAAAACGTGTTTTGTCGTCGTTGCTGACAATGCTCAAAACTTCGCAGAAGAGGGGTATAAATATAAACGTAGCCATCATCTAAGGTGCCTCGAGATAATAAACGCGTTTCCAATGCATTCGTGGAATTTATGCAAAAATACTCGATTAAGGTGACAATTTTTCTCTGTAATGGCGCACGTATTATGAAGAACATTTTTGGAGACTTAAAAACTGTGTGGCGGACCGGCACTCGGATGCAGAGATCTGGCTACGGCAAGCAGGCCGCTATCTATGGAGACAGGAATGTCGGGGAATTCGGCAGAACACAGGTCAGGGGTATCTGAAATGTTGAGTTGGATGCCAGTGCTGCAGCATCGTGACAGCACTGTAGGAGTTCGGAAGGTGTGGAGTGGAGACTATGACTTGCTACATTCCTCCGATAGAGGAATTGTGAGGAGATGTGAAATGACAACGAGACAGCTGGAAAAAAGTGAGTGAACTGTTTATTATTTAAAAAAATGCCCATAACTTTTAATAAATTTATACTACTGTGAGAAAAGACTGTGAATGCTTTCATTGAAAAACGTTGCCTGCGAAATCATTATTGTACCCAGGCTCTTAGATATTTGTCCCAAAAAATTCGACGTCTACGAATGTCTTTTTTCAGGATACCAAAATTACGAAAATCGTATGGTGAGAGATCGGGGCTGTATGAACGAAACTAAACAAGAGGCACACCAGCTCCGGGAAAGTCATGATGACGGTTTCCTTTGACTGAAAGGGCCCTTTGCTCCTTAAATT
The DNA here is from genome assembly GCF_021461395.2 of Schistocerca americana. NCBI lineage: Eukaryota > Metazoa > Arthropoda > Insecta > Orthoptera > Acrididae > Schistocerca > Schistocerca americana. The sequence goes on along the minus strand of NC_060126.1, from coordinate 484,759,234 downwards.
TCCGGATAACGGCGCCGCAATTAACGCTCAGCGGTACGTGGACACTTTGCGAAAATTGAAGCGTGCCATCAAGTCCCAGTATGATTTTTCAACACGGTTAGGTGTGTCAGCGATCTAACTTTTGATAATTATGTATGAAGGAACAGTCAGGACACAAAATATCATTTATTTAAAATGACCAGTTTCGGCACATCTTCAGACTGATTGCGCCGTTTGCTGAAGCTGCCGACATTCTTAGCAGCTGCGTGTTGCCGCCTCGACAACACGCAGTCGCTCAGCGCGCCCAGGAATGTTGACGGACGGAATCGTTTTGTTGCAGGATAATGCACCCCCGCGTGTTGCCAGGTTTGTTTCAATACTCTGCAGAAATTTCACGGGGGAAAATTACTCATTCTCCATGTTAGTCTCTATCTCTGTCGACGCGATTTCCATATTTTTGGAGCTCTGAAGAAAAACATTCATGGCCGTGGTACAATAGCGGTTCCGCAGCCGGCCGCAAACACCCTTCCAAGAAGGCATCGCTCTGCTGGGAGACGAAGCTCGAGGTCATCCTTCCGAGGCTCCTCTCGGGCTTATGGCGCAGGCAAATGGAGAAAATAATTGCAGTAACAAATAATACTACCATACCTCACACACAAACCACTAGAGCTAATCTCATGACATATACATGTATAGTAGTAACCGTAGTAGACTATAATATGCTGATTGAGGTGAGATAGGCTCGAAGTGTTTGCCGAAGCCGTCCGGCTTGAAATACCCATGTAAAGGGAGCTTCTTCTATGTCAATCTTTCCTATCATGTATTATTTTTGTCTTAAGAACGTAGTTAAATTTGCCTTCCTTTCCAAAATTTATTTTATGTATCAAATATGTTTTTTATGTACAATGCAATATTTTAAAAGAGATAATAAATAACAGTACTGAGAGAAGCTGCAGAAAAAGACGAAGAGACCACCTGTGCAGCTTTGTTAGTAGTTTTTAGAAGGAAACGATCCAACACATAGTTATCGAAGGGGTGGGTCACTCTGTATTGTTAATAAATAGATAAAATGTAGCTTTAGACAATATTGTCTGTGGAGAGCAGCGACCAGGTGCCAACTTCGATTAAAACAACAGTCGAGATTGCAATAACATTTGTTAATTATTACCGGTTTCGGCTTAGGTTAAAGCCATCGTCAGGTGATAAGACGGCAGTGCACGATCGTGGTATCACGTGAAGAGCCGTGGAGGCAGCCGTAGAGGACCCCAAAAAAATCTGACGACGGCTTTAATATAAGCCGAAACCAGTAATAATTAACAAATGTTATTACGATCTCGACTGTTGTTTTACTCGAGTAAATAAAGTAGTTGACAGTCTTGTCTCAGAGTGGGAAACTTGTTTTAAGGGGGGTAGGACGTCAAACGGGACGACTTGGGGCAGGAGAGACACCACAGGAATTTTTAATTTCCACTGTATATACTTTTAAAAATAAATTCATAAAACTTTGTCAGTGTGACCAGAAAGGATTCAAGATTTACACTTATAGTGGTGGAAGTTCAAAAATATAAGAAAATAATTTATTTTTTTACATTTGAATTTCACCTTTTTTTCACTTACTATTGGCTGCATTTGTTGCTATAGGTACACATTTCTTCATAAGTAAGGGAGATTGTTCGATGAATTTTGCACAGCATACAAACCATACATACAGGTGTATGAAACTCTAGAATTGTCGAAATCTATTAAAAACTGTGGTAAAAATTGAGATAATTAACTATAAAATTTGTGTTTTTTCTAAACATGAAGTTTAAAATGTAACAGCACATTCATTTTTTTTATAAATTAAATAATTTCTAGAGCTTCATACACCTGTAAGTATGGTTTGTATGCCGTGCAAAATTCATCGAAGAATCTCCCTTGCTTATGAAGAAACGTGTACCTATAGCAACAAACGCAGCCAATAGAAGTGAAAAAATTATGAAATTTCACATGTAAAAAATTTATTTTGTTATCTTTTTGAACTTGCACTACTGTGATTGTGAATCCTGAATCCTTCCCACCGAGCGAGGTGGCGCAGTGGTTAGCACACTGGACTCGCATTCGGGAGGACAACGGTTCAATCCCGTCTCCGGCCATCCTGATTTAGGTTTTCCGTGATTTCCCTAAATAGCTTCAGGCAAATGCCGGGATGGTTCCTTTGAAAGGGCACGGCCGATTTCCTTCCCCATCCTTCCCTCACCCGAGCTTGCGCTCTGTCTCTAATGACCTCGTTGTCGACGGGAGGTTAAACACTAATCTCCTGCTCCCTCCCTCCTCCTGAATCCTTCCTGGTCATGCAGACAAAGTTTTATGAATTTATTAGTAAAACTATAGACAGTGGAAATTAAAATGTCCTGTGGTGTCTCTCCTGCTCCAAGACGGCCCGTTTGGCGTCCTACCCCCCTTCACAGTTATGGCCATTGATTTTGAAAGAATAAAAAGTTTACTTCCTATTTTTCAGTGTGTCTCGTTTTCGCTTGACTGCCCCTTGCAGAACCCGGGACCGCCACACAGTTTGAGGTGACGAGTGTTTAGGAGGACTAGAGTGGGAGACTCACCCCTTGATGCTGGACGTGGTGGTGACGCGGAGCGCGCGCACGCGATGCTCCTTCATGGCGGGCGCGTCAGAAGCGCAGCACGGCGGCGCACAGCCGCAGGTAGTCGAGCGACTCGCCGGCGCGCTTCGCCTTGCGGCCCCCCGCCGCTGCCGCCCCCGCGCCTGCGCGCCGCCCCCGGGGGTGGCCCGCGCTGCTCGAGGGGCTGGCGCCGGCGGCCGGCGCTGCTGGCGCGCTCTGGCTCTGGCTGCTGGTGCTGCTGGAGGCGCCGCCGGCTGAGGTCGTGTTGTTGTTGCTGCCACTGGTCGCGTGCAGCTCCGGACGGCACATGACCGTCGCGCCGCCCCTGTCTGCGAGTCTCCTCAGGAGCGACTGTCCCCGCCGAGCAGACAGAGAGTCGGGCTTCAGTCCCGTATACCACCTACTCGATACTGACGCCGCTGGATGGCGAATGTCTCCCGTACTCTAACGTGCTATCTGCTGCTCGCTATTCTGCCGTAGGAAAAAGTGCTTTCGGGTGACCCGCGTAGTGAGCACGACGTGCGCGCCTGTCAGGCAGTGGGCATTTGCCAGTGTGGACGGACCGGTGAAGGCACTGGACGCTGCGCTGTGTAGGCTGCGGCGCGACCCGTAGCGACGTCGAGCCCCGACTGAGCGCAGCAGGCAGAGCTAGCGGCGCTTCCGCGAGTGAGCGCGCCGACTGGTCCCGTGTGGCGCCCGCGCCGCGCCGCTGCCGGCCTTCGCGCCCCCCCTCCCCCTCCTTCCCCCTCCCCGCCCCCCGGGCGGCTGACTCCCACACCTGCAGTGCCGCCGCCGCCGGCCGTTGCCCGCACTAGTAGCGTGCAGCCCTGCCTCCGAGACTCGTCTCGCCGGCCGCTGACCACTGCCTGCAACAATGGTTCCCAACACGGGGGAATGAGGGGTAAAATGAAATTTTCTGACAACGGAACCTCCCCATCGCACCCCCCTCAGATTTAGTTATAAGTTGGCACAGTGGATAGGCCTTGCAAAACTGAACACAGATCAATCGAGAAAACAGGAAGCAGTTGTCTGGAATTGTGACAAAAATAAGCAAAATATACAAACTGAGTAGTCCATGCGCAAGATGGGCAACATAAAGGATACTGTCAGCTCAGGAGCGCCGTGGTCCCGTGGTTAGCGCGTTCAGCTGCGGAACGAGGGGTCCTTGGTTCGAATCTTGACTCGAGTGAGAAGTTCAATTTTTTTTTATTTTCAGACAATTATCAGAGTTCAGGCACTCACACATAATCAACATCGCTCTCCAAAATTCCAAGACATGTTCAGATTTGCATGGACATATGCAGGATTTGACGGTCTACACACGGAAAAATTTGAAAATGTTAAAAACATATGTTTTGACAGAGCACAGAGAAACTGTGCGACTGTGAAACTGTTACATTCATTTGCTGCAGTTTATGTGACAAACTCTTATGTTTTCATCACTTTTTTGGGAGTGATAATCACATCCACAAGAAAACCTAAATCGGGCAAGGTAGAAGAATCTTTTTACCCATTCGCCAAGTGTGCAAGTTAGGTGGGTCGACAACATATTCCTGTCATGTGACGCACATGCCGTCACCAGTGTCGTATAGATTATATCAGACATGTTTTCCTGTGCAGCAATCGGTTGACCTATGACCTCGCAATAAAATGTTTCCGGTTCCCATTGGAGAGGCACGTCCGTTCGTCTACTAATCGCACGGTTTTGCGGTGCGGTCGCAAAACACAGACACTAAACTTATTACAGTGAACAGAGACGTCAATGAACGAACGGACAGATCATAACTTTGCAAAAATAAAGTAAGTAAACTTTTCGCTCGAGGGAAAACTTGAACCAAGGACCTCTCGCTCCGCACCTGCTCACGCTAACCACGGGACCACGGCGCTCCTGTGTTCATATCCTCCTTGATGTTGCCTATGTTGCCCATGAACTACTAAGTTTGTATATTTTGATTTTTTCATAGTTCCACACAACTTCAAAAAAATGTTCAAATGTGTGTGAAATCTTATGGGACTTAACTGCTAAGGTCATCAGTCCCTAAGCTTACACACTACTTAACCTAAATTATCCTAAGGACAAACACACACACCCATGCCCGAGGGAGGACTCGAACCTCCGCCGGGACCAGTCGCACAGTCTATGACTGCAGCGCCTTAAACCGCTCGGCTAATCCCACGCAGCGTTCCACACAACTTCTTCCTGTTTTCTCGACTGATATGTGTTCAGTTTTTCAAGGCCTATCCACTGTGCCAAATTATAACTAAATCTGAGGGGGATGCGATGGGGAGGTTCCCTTGTGAGGGGTACAACCTAAACTGTTCCATCCTGTTTCAGTTCCGAAACTAAATTAGTATCTAATTTGATCCATTATAGCCGGCCGGAGTGGCGGTGCGGTTCTAGGCGCTACAGTCTGGAACCGAGCGACCGCAACGGTCGCAGGTTCGAATACTGCCTCGGGCATGGATGTGTGTGATGTCCTTAGGTTAGTTAGGTTTAATTAGTTCTAAGTTCTAGGCGACTGATGACCTCTGAAGTTAAGTCGCATAGTGCTCATAGCCATTTGAACCATTTGATCCATTATAAATGATTTTGAAAGCCTGCTACTCTGAAAACAATGTTGTTGTTGTTGTGGTCTTCAATCCTGAGAATGCTCTGATGCAGCTCTCCACGCTACCCCATCCTGTGCAAGCTTCCTCATCTCCCAGTACTTACTGCAACCTACATCCTTCTGAATCTGCTTAGTGTATTCATCTCTTGGTCACCCTCTACGATTTCTACCCTCCACGCTGCCCTCCAATGCTAAATTTGCCATCCCTTGATGCCTCAAAACATGTCCTACAAACCGATCCCTTCTTCTAGTCAATTTGTGCTACAGACTTCTCTTCTCCCCAATCCTACTCAATACCTCCTCATTAGTTATATGATCTACCCATCTAATCTTCAGCGTTCTTCTGCAGCACCACATTTTGAAAACTTCTATTCTCTTCTTGTCCAAACTATTTATCGTCCACGTTTCACTTCCATACATGGCTACACGCCATACAAATACTTTCAGAAACGACTTTCTGACACATAAATCTATACTCGATGTTAACAAATTTGTATTCTTCAGAAACGCTTTCCTTGCCATTGACAGTTATTTTGCTCCCCAAATAGCAAAATTCATTTACTACTTTAAGTGTCTCACTTCCCAATCCAATTCCTTCAGCATCACCCGATTTAATTCGACTACATCCCATTATCCTCGTTCTGCTTTTGTTGATGTTCATCTTATATCCTCCTTTCAAGACACTGTCCATTCCGTTCAACTGCCATAGTTTTTATTTCTTCTCCGCGGATTTTAATACCCACTCCGAATTTTTCTTTAGTTTCCTTTACTGCTTGCTCAATATATAGATTGAATAACATCGGGGAGATGTAAGCGTAGGCTTCCGCGGCCGTTGTCTTCTTCAGTAAAATTCTTCAGGGTATCAGACCGCATCGTCATAATTTAAAATGCGCCAACGTTTCGGCCAGCGTTGCAGCTAGCCTTCATCAGGGCCTTACGTTAACTGCTAAGGCCCTGATGAAGGCTAGCTGCAACGCTGGCCGAAACGTTGGCGCATTTTAAATTATGACGATGCGGTCTGATTCCCTGAAGAATTTTACTGAAGAACATCGGGGAGAGGCTACAACCCTGTCTCACTCCCTTCCCAATCGCTGTTTCCCTTTCGTGCCCCTCGACTCTTATAACTGCCATCTGGTTTCTGTACAAATTGTAAATAGCCTTTCGCTCCCTTTATTTTACCCCTGCCACCTTTAGAATTTGAAAGAGAGTCAACATTGTCAAAAGCTTTCTCTAAGTCTACAAATGCTAGAAATGTAGGTTTGCTTTTCCCTAATCTTTCTTCTAAGACAAGTCGTAGAGTCAGTATTGCCTCACTTGTTCCAATATTTCTACGGAAACCAGATTGATCTTCCCCTTGGTCGGCTTTTACCAGTTTTTCCGTTCATCTGTAAAGAATTCGTGTTAGTGTTTTGCAGCTGTGACTTATTAAACTGATATTTCGGCAATTTTCACATCTGTCGACACCTACTTTCTTTGGGCTTGGAATTATTAAATTCTTCTTGAAGTCTGAGGGTATTTCGCCTGTCTCATACGTCTTGCTCACCAGATGGTACAGTTTTGTCAGGACTGGCTTTCCTAAGGCCATCAGTAGTTCTAATGGAATGTTGTCTACTCCCGGGTCCTTGTTTCGACTCAGGTCTTTCAGTGCTCTGTCAAACTCTTCACGCAGTATCGTATCTCCCTTTCATATTCATCTACATCCTCCGCCATTTCCATAATATTATCCTCAAGTACACCGCCCTTGTATATAACCTCTATATACACCTTCCACCATTCTGCTTTCCCTTCTTTGCTTAGAACTGGGTTACCATCTGAGCTCTCGATATTCATACAAGTGGTTCTCTTTTCTCCAAAGGTCTCTTTAATTTTCCTGTAGGCAGTATCTATCTAACCCCTAGTGAGATAAGCCTCTACATCCTTACATTTGTCCTCTAGCCAAGCCAGTTTAGCCATTTTGCACTTCCTGTCGATCTCATTTTAGAGACGTTTGTATTCCTTTTTGTCTGCTTCATTTACTGCACTTTTATATTATTTCCTTTCATCAATTAAATTCAATATTTCTTCTGTTACCCAAGGATTTCTACCAGCCCTTGCCTTTTTACCTACTTGATACTCTGCTGCCTTCATTACTTCATCCCTCAGAGCTACCCATTCATCTTCTAGTGTACTTCTTTCTCCCATTCCTGTCAATTTTTCCCTTATGCTCTCCCTGAAACTCTGTACAACCTCTGGTTTAGTCAGTTTATCCAGATCCCATCTCCTAAAATTCCTACCTTTCTGCAATTTCTTCAGTTTTAATCTACAGTTCATAACCAATAGATTGTGGTCAGAGTCCTCATCGGCCCCTGAAAATGTGTTACAGTTTAGAACCTGGTTCCTAAATCTCTGTCTTACCATTATATAATCTATCTGATACCTTCTAGTATCTCCAGGATTCTTCCATGTATGCAGCAACCTCCTTTCATGATTCTTGAACCAAGTGTCAGCTATGATTAAGTTATGCTCTGTGCAAAACTTTACCAGGCGGCTTTCTCTTTCATTTCTTAGCCCCAATCCATATTCACCTACTATGTTTCCTTCTCTCCCTTTTCCTACTTTTGAATTCCAGTCACCCATGACTATTAAATTTTCGTCTCCCTTCACTACCTGAATAATTTCTTTCATTTCATAATATATTTCATCAGTTTCTTCACCATATGCAGAGCTAGTTGGCATATAAACCTGTACTACTGTAGGCGTGGGCTTCGTGTCTATCTTGCCCACAATAATGCGTTCACTAAGCTGTTTGTAGTAGCTTACCCGCAATCTTATTATTTAATTCATTATTAAACCTACTCCTGCATTACCCCTATTTGATTTTGTATTTATAAACCTGTATTCACCTGACTAGAAGTCTTGTTCCTCCTGCCACCGAACTTCACTAATTCCCACTTTATCTAACTTTAACCTACCCATTTCCCTTTTTAAATTTTCTAACCTACCTGCCCGATTAAGGGATCTGATATTCCACGCTCCGATCCGTAGAACGCCAGTTTTCTTTCTCCTGATAATGACGTCCTCTTGAGTAGTCCCCGCCCGGAGATCCGAATGGGGGACTATTTTACCTCCGGAATATTTTACCCAAGAGGACGCCATTATCATTAAACCATTCAGTAAAGCTGCATGCCCTCGGGAAAAATTACGGCTGGAGTTTCCCCTTGCTTTCAGCCGTTCGCAGTACCAGCACAGCAAGGCCGTTTTGGTTAGTGTTACAAGGCCAGATCAGTCAATCATCCAGACTGTTGCCCCTGAAGCTACTGAAAAGGCTGCTGCCTTTCTTTAGGAACCACACGTTTGCCTAGCCTCTCAACAGATATCCCTCCGTTGTGGTTGCACCTACGGTACGGCCATCTGTATCGCTGAGGCACGCGAGCCTCCCCACCAACGGCAAGGTCCATGGTTCATGGTAAGTAGCTTCCTGTTTATGTTAATAAAGAACCCTGTTAATACATGCGTGCTGTTGTGTTATAGAAAGACGATACCGGCCACCAACCAACATCCTCTAGTTGCTTCCCATGGTACAAGGCGGATCAACAGATTTTTCTAAGATGGTCAATCTGCCTGTAGAATCAGAAAATAAGTTGTATAAACCTTGAATTAACTCAAAACACCGCATTGCAGCTGTGCAGCATTGAGCAGCTTGTAGGCTAACTAGATTCGGTGGGTGAGCCGAACGTGGAATAAAGAAAATTAGAGAGTTTCGGTCCTTGAGTTTTGCTTACAAGCGTGAAGACTCGCCAGACTGACCTCTGCAGCTGTCAAATATCAGTCGATATAGTTCTAAGAATTCAAAACTGTTTCAGAAAGCTTCTCTCCAGAGCAACCAACACAGGAGTGTTTCAACTGGGAGTCCATCTTCATTTACGTATCTAATTATTATACTTCACTGGTCATTACGGACTCTATCTGGTGTAGAATCTCCTATGGCTGAAGAAATTACTTCATTACATAGTTTTTGGGTCAGTGACCTCCTCATAAAATGTACTAAGTCTTCATAAATTGGTGGTGACAAATTTGAAATAAAATCCTTTTCCAGGGTTACCACAACTTGCTATATGATTAGCCTAAAACTAATCGTATTCCACAGATAACTCCAGACTATCATAAAAATTTCATTTTTCACAGTGCCAAATACATCTTTCTCTTTACGAAACGCTATACCCCTAGAAGCTAGCTTCTTAACTACGAAACAAATCATTTTACCACATTTCTCCAATATGCAACCCATATTCGTGCTGGGTGAGCAACCGTTTGCCAGTTCTATTCATCGCGTTTCCTCTGTTTTTCAGTTTTAAAGAGCAGTCTCTGTGAGAGGTAGAATTTTCATGTTCCTACTGATATTCCAGCATGACGCCAATAGCTGAAACTAGATGTTGCAAATTGAGATGCACAACCGAATAATTGACAACAAGGACAGAAGAACGATCCTCGGCTGGGAGAATATACAAGATATTCACGGTTGATGATTTCCCTATTCACCAAAACCTTCTGAAACAATTTTTTTACTGCAGGATCACTGAGATCCGTCGGCGTATCGCCGGGAGGACACAGAAAAATCAGCATTTTTGTTTCGATCCATACCATTTTTAATCAAACAATCCAGTGACTGGTCATTGTTTTCTCAGTAAAATGGGTCGTTACTGGAAACAGGAAAATCCTCTCCTTTAGAGTGTGTAGATTCTTGACATACTTCCGAACTCCGAAAGTTAGGATTTCAGATTTCTGTTTACCGTTTAGAACTCTAATTTCGTCTGCACTTACAGAACTATACTGTTCATTGTTACTGTTTGGAACCGCAACTTCGCCTGAATGTTCAGAACCACGCAGTCCATTTCCACTTTTTCCACTAAAATATTAGTCTAGTCGTGATATTTTCTGTAATAGTTTACTATCTTCTCTCTTCATCTTTCTTTCGATCTGCAGTATCACTTAACCTAGATCTTGAATCCATATCGCTATCGTGAACTGAAGAAAAAAAAATTGCGATGTAGTGTACTGGAGACTGATCATACAGTAGACCCCTCACTATACGGCCTAATGTGGCGGGAGGTCAGACTGACCAACAAAAACGCCGAATAGGCCGGAGTTTATAAATTCTCTCATCCGATCCATGCAGTATTATTAAAAACACATTTTTTTACACCACAATCCAATTTTATTTACATTTTCTCACTTCCATAATCACTAAAAGTTTTTTCCGTTTATCATCCATTTCGGACTCTTTAATTAAAACACAAATGATCGCAAAAATAACAATTTAACAACGTGCGTACTTGGGGCAGTTTGATATGCAACTGAAGAAAGAAAGCATACAGGATTGCCAAGAGAACTGCTCTCTACGTGTTTTCATCGTTGTTTGTGAGGGCTTCTAAGTATCGTTTTTCGAACTGTTATTCCCGTAATTTATTCATTATTATAGTTGTGACTCTAGATTTGTTAGAAGCACAAAAGATGTGTAAAACATTTTGAATGGTCGTGCAGCGTTGTAACCGGCACCTGCTTGCTCAAGCTTTGGTAAAGTACAGTACGTACAAAAAATAAATCCTCACCTTATTACGGAGAAGTATTATTATGATGTTAATTCGGTAGGTTTGATAGTCCGGAGGCCGGATACTCACGAGCCCCATAGTCGAGAGTCCACCGTACGTTGGTTATACCAAGTATAACAGAACCAACTTCACTACGACTAGTTAACACCGAATAACGTACCTTAATTTTAAGTTGAGAACCGCGTGAAACGTTGCGTTCTGTACGACAGTAACATAACCATGAATGGATGAAGAACTGAACAACACGCCACACGCAACATCTCGTAGGCTACGCGATTACGTGGAGAGTAAGACTGTGGTCAGACAGAGAGCGGGCAGGACGCAGCGATCCAGTTGTCGAACGGCGCTCGTTGCGAGCGAGACAGTTACTGGCCAGTAAACAAGAGTATCAGCTCTCACGACAATCAACTGCTGCCTTTATTTGCAGTCTCTTCGAGGAAAACGAAGGAAGTGGAAATATGAAATTAAGACTGTACGAAAAATGACGGGGAATTTCACCGTCTTTCCAAGGAACTGTGGTCTTGTGAAGACCGTTTTTTCAGTTATTTTCGAATGTCTCGCGAACAGTTGGAAACGTTATACAGGTTCATTTTACCCAAAATTTCAAAAATCGAAGCGAGCTAGAGAAAGCCCATAGGTTCAGAGAAAACACTTCTCAATTTGTTTGAGGCAAGCACATTATTTATGATTTTTAATTGATTCTTCTGTTCTTACTTGGTAGAACATTACTAATGGTAGAACATTATTTATGGCGGATACATTTTTATTTCGTTGCTTGGTAGAACATCATTTGTGGTAGAAACCTATTAATTTGTTTTATTATTTACTGTAAGTATATATTCTCAAAACTAGTAATAATCATAAAGCATAGAACTACACAAATAAAAATAAAATGAAAAATATTGTCAACACTGTTTACAAACAAGTGTGAGTTACAGGTCAATCGTCAGTCGTCAACACTGAAACAAAACTTCTGCCTTCTCTGGTGCTAGAAAAGTCATTGGAAGATTTCCCTTGTTCAAAAATTGCAATGACGACTTCATTTTACGGTATAGAATCAGCACTCTATTGTGACATCACTGAGCTGGGTGATGCAAGACAGTGGGGAGTAGACGCGGTGGATCCACAGTCCACAGATACTTAATGAATGTAAATGTGGTCCGTAGTAGGCTTAATGCGATGTTTATTTAACCGTGCGATTAGCTAATTCCGACTAAGCGTCATCGTCAAGCACCTGCAAAACCAACATGGTAAAGCATTACATTGTCTGCATACGTCGCCAAGCATGTTATTTTGAAATAACTCTTAATTACAAATAAAAAGCAGTCACATTCCATCATTTTACGAAAGGATCCATACTACAGTGACATCTTTTAAGATCGTATTCTGAACTTTGCTCTATGTACAACGACATGGTAACTGACGGCAGCTGGCAATTTGTTGTCACAGTTACGTATTCATCCAAAGACTTTAAGACTCTCAATAGCACATATCATAGGCACGTTACGTATATTACTAGCGTGTCGGACTTAGTTGATGTCATGTTTGAAAATAGTCAGCGACCAAAGAATACATTAAGGGCATACAAATGGACATACAATATTGTACACAGTACACTGGAATTTTGTACATTCTTCATATATATTTTTGTTAATATGATATTTAAAATAATTTAGTTTGTCCGGTGATGTGCCATATACTCTATACAATATTTTATGTCAAACTGTGTGTCCTTAATGTATTCTTTGGTCGCTGACTGTTCTTATACATGACATCAACTAAATCTGGCACGCCAGCAATGTATGTAACGTGCGTATGATATGTTCCATCGAGAGTCTTTTAAAGTCTTTGGATGGATATGTATCTGTTACAAAAAATTACCAGCTGCTGTCAGGTATCATGTTGTTGTACATAGATGAAGTTCAGAATACGATCTTAAAAGGTGTCACTTTAGTGTAGATCCGCTCGCAAAATGATGGAATATGGCTGCTTTTATTTGTAATTAAGAGTGATTCTCAAATGAATTTAAGTACAAATGTTACAAACCTAAGTAAGAAATTTGTATAGTAATGTTTTATCTTAATGTGCGATGTGTAAAGTGTTATTTATACATGGACATGTATGCAGACAGTGTAGTGCTTTTCCATGTTGCTTTTACAGCGTAACACCCCACCCGTCACTTATCTGGTTTTGATGTGTGTTCACCCCAGGTAATTGACTAACAGATCAACAGAGAGTGCAAAACTGCCGCAATGTCGGATAACGCAAAGAAAGTAATAAGGCCCTGTGACTCCTGATTGAACTGCAGTGGCAGTGTTGACTTTAATTGGTTCGGAATTGATCCCTTTTAATTAAAAAGGGGTGCACATTGATGTTATATTCAGCTATTGAACACCAGATGCAAATGTTGAACATAAAACTAATTAAGAACATGACTTGGGATTTCAACTGCTTAATTGAAAACAGATGCAGTCGATTAGCACAGATTTATTTTAACTCACGACCTTCAATCATCACATTACATGACTCTCCGAACGGGCAGTGGTAATAAATTGCGTTTGCATGGAGTAAAGTGCGATAAATCAAAAATAATTCCCATCGACTCACCCAAGCATAATGCGAAGTGCGAGAAGAATTCTACAGTATACGGTCGATGAAACCCTCGTGGAAACTTTGCTGACGTGATCCAACAAATTACTCAGTGGCCGGAGCGGGCGCAATATCAACGAATTCAGCATGGTGGAGCGTTGTTGTTGTGCGGACGTCGGCGGACCTCGTGGTGCTGCAAGGCTGTGCTCGTCTGTTCACTCCTAGCTATCTTGCTCAGTACATAGCTGAACCAAAACTTCCTATCTCCAAGCTCAATCGTTCCATTTGCTAAGTCCTAAACTACAGAGATGCTCACTCTTTCTCAGGCAAGCTGAGTAAAGAACGCCACGTCTGCACTCAAGGCAAGCTGGGAATGGAAGACCACTATGGAGACTTCTCACAGTCTGCTCTTTGCCTCGGTTTCCTCTCCAGCAAAATGACTTACGCCAATTGCAGCACAAGTCACGTTAATTATGCGTCGCTTCCCAGCGCTGACCAATGCCTGCTCTGGGAAGTGAACAAATTCCCGCAAAATTTCCCTTCCTTTCAACTTCTGCTATTTAGCTCCTCGCAGGCCACCCATCAAGGTTAGCGTCTGCACAAACACCAATTTTTCCGGAATTCTGACTCCCAGGAGAGTACTTCAAATTCCTTGGTCCTACGTTTCCATCGGAGGCCGGCGTATTTCATTCTGTCACTCTTCACCTGATTTACTTCAGACTCTGTGGACCGTGAATTCAGCGTGAAGTTTCTATAGTCACGAACATGCATATTTTGACCTCTGTTGACCGCTCCACCGTAGCTTTGCGCGACTTTCTCGCATGTTTCACTGAAAACGGGACGACGGATATTTATCAACAGGTGTACAAGTTCTCCGTCTGCTTCCCGGTACACCAGCATGGGTTCAACCACCCACTCACTCTCACTCATCTTAAGGCAGCTGGAGGCCGCGTCCCGTTGCCGATTTCTCAGAGCTTGAGCCGCCCTAAGCTGCCTATTGTTGCTTCCCTTCGCCGCTCCTCCGCGGCCACGGTCAATTCTGAGTACTTCCCTGGGATAAACTAGCCTCCAGTAAATTGACGCGTTTCCACAAAGTTTTTCATGTCGTGTGAATTACTTTAAAGCCATCACCCGACATTAATTATTTCAACACATCCATACTATACCCTCTACAAAATGCATTGCGCCTTGTCAGTCATTTTTGTTCAGCCCTACTGTTTGCTCTACGTGAGTTAGGTGTTCTTTAATGACTACATGTAAGGGGCATAGTTCTTGCTATCTTACAACAGGTGCCTGACAATGACGCTTAATCGAAATTAGCTAATCGCATGATTAAATAAACATCACGTTACAGCCTTCTATGGATCATATTTGTGTTTATTATTATGAAGACCACAACAACAACAACAAGACATGGTGGTGTTTCATCGTTTAGTATCGCAAGTTTAGCCTCTCCAGATACTGTGCCAGCTGCATTTGAAATGAGTTTGTGTTCTGTGGTGTCATTGTAGGACACGACTCGTGCGCTGTTCGTCAAAAGGCCGCCAGCTCGAACGTCGGTATCTGCGGACCCCGAGGGGTAGCGGCAGCAAGGCAATAAACACAGATCAGGTGTCACATCTCGCCTCTCCGGGAAGATTACACGACACTAGCGCCCCCTCCGGTGCTGGCATAAATGAGCCGACGACTGCTTTCAGGGGCCAGTTCATCAGCGCAGATCGTCTCCTCAGTTCGACAGATCAGGTCCACAGGAGAGCGGCTGCCGACTTCACAGGCCACAGCAAAAAAGAGGTTTACTGCACAGTTGACAGAAGACTTAATTCAGAGATTGGAAATGTTTGTTAAGTTGTACATGACTGCTTCTCAAAAGATATGTTTTGATTACTCAGTTATAGCACTCTTCAGGGATACATGCCGACGTCGCTAGCTGAAGATGCAGAGATAAAGTAAATGAGGATACTGAAAGGGCAATACAGTACGCAAAAGAGGATAAAAATCTAATGGTCATGGGGAACTGGAATGCAGTTGTAGGGGAAGGAGGAGAAGAGAGGTTACAGAAGAATAAGAGCTTGGGGCGAGGAATGAGAGAGGAGAATGATTAATTGACTTTTGTAATAATAATACATGGAAGAACCCTGGAGATACTAGAAGATATCAGATAGATCATATAATGGTAAGACAGAGATTTAGGAACCAGGTTTTAAATTGTAAGACATTTCCAGGGGCAGATGTGGACTCTGACCACAATCTATTGGTTATGAACTGTAGATTAAAACTGAAGAAACTGCAAAAAGGCGGGAATTTGAGGAGATGGGACCTGGATAAACTGAAAGAACCAGAGGTTGTAGAGAGTTTCAGGAAGAGCATAAAGGAACAATTGACAAGAATGGGGGAAAGAAATACAGTAGAAGAAGAATGGATAGCTTTGAGGGATGAAGAGGTGAAGGCAGCAGAGGATCAAGTAGGTAAAAAGACGAGGGCTAGTACAAATCCTTGGGTAACAGAAGAAATACTGAATATAATTGATGAAAGGAGAAAATATAAAAATGCAGTAAATGAAGCAGACAAAAAGGAATACAAACGTCTCTAAAATGAGATCGACAGGAAGTGCAAAATGGCTAAGCAGGCATGGCTAGAGGGCAAATGTAAGGATGTAGAAGCTTACCTCACTAGGGGTAAGATAGATACTGCCTACAGGAAAATTAAAGACACCTTTGGAGAAAAGAGAACCACTTGTATGAGTATCAAGGGCTCAGATGGAAACCCAGTTCTAAGCAAAGAAGGGAAAGCAGAAAGGTGGAAGGAGTATATAGAGGGACTATACAAGGGCGATGTTCTTGAGGACAATATTATGGAAATGGAAGAGGATGTAGATGAAGATGAAATGGGAGATATGATACTGCGTAAAGAATTTGATAGAGCACTGAAAGACCTAAGTCGAAACAAGGCCCCGGGAGTAGACAACATTCCGTTAGAACTACTGACAGCCTTGGGAGAGCCAGTCCTGACAAAACTCTACCATCTGGCGAGCAAACTGTGTGAGACAGGCGAAATACCCTCAGACTTCAAGAAGAATATAATAATTCCAATCCCAAAGAAAGCAGGCGTTGACAGATGTGAAAATTACCGAACTGCCAGTTTAATAAGTCACGGCTGCAAAATACTAACAGGAATTCTGTACAGAAGAATGGAAAAACTGTTAGTAGTCGACCTCGGGGAAGATCAGTTTGGATTCCGTAGAAATATGGGAACACGTGAGGCAATACTGACCCTACGACTTATCTTAGAAGCTAGATTAAGAAAAGGCAAACCTACGTTTCTAGCATTTGTAGACTTAGAGAAAGCTTTTGACAATGTTGACTGGAATAATCTCTTTTAAATTCTGAAGGTGGCAGGGGTAAAATACGGGGAGCGAAAGGCTATTTTCAATTTGTACAGAAACCAGATCAGTTATAAGAGTCGAGGGGCATGAAAGGGAAGCAGTGGTTGGCAAGGTAGTGAGACAGGATTGTAGCCTCTCCCCGATGTTATTCAATCTGTATGTTGAGCAAGCAGTAAAGGAAACAAAAGAAAAATTCGGAGTAGGTATTAAAATCCATGGAGAAGAAATAAAAACTTTAAGGTTCGCCGATGACATTGTAATTCTGTCAGAGACAGCAGAGGGCTTGGAAGAGCGGTTGAACGGAATGGACAGTGTCTTGAAGGGAGGATATAAGACGAACATCAACAAAAGCAAAACGAGGATAATGGAATGTAGTCGAATTAAGTCGGGCGATGCTGAGGGAATTAGATTAGGAAATGAGACACTTAAAGTAGTAAAGGAGTTTTGCTATTTGGGGAACAAAGTAACTGATGATGGTCGAAGTAGAGAGGATATAAAATGTAGACTGGCAATGGCAAGGAAAGCGTTTCTGAAGAAGAGAAATTTGTTAACGTCGAGTATAGATTTAAATGTCAGGAAGTCGTTTCTAAAAGTATTTGTATGGAGTGTAGCCATGTATGGAAGTGAAACATGGATGATAAATAGTTTGGACAAGAAGAGAATAGAAGCTTTCGATGTGTGGTGCTACAGAAGAATGCTGAAGATTAGACGGATAGATCAGATAACTAATGAGGAGGTATTGAATAGAACTGGGGAGAAGAGGAGCTTGTGGCACAACTTGACAAGAAGAAGGGATCGGTTGGTAGGACATGTTCTGAGGCATCAAGGGATCACCAATTTAGTTCAAATGGCTCTGAGCACTATGGGACTTAACATCTGAGGTCATCAGTCCCCTAGAACTTAGAACTACTTAAACCTAACTAACCTAAGGACATCGCACACATCCATGCCCAAGGCAGGATTCGAACCTGCGATCGTAGCAGTCGCGCGGTTCCGGACTGAAGCGCCTAGAACCGCTTGGCCACCGGGGCCGGCCACCAATTTAGTATTGGAGTGCAGCGTGGAGGGTAAAAATAGTAGAGGGAGACTAAGAGATGAATACACTAAACAGATTCAGAAGGATGTAGGCAGCAGTACGTATTGGGAGATGAAGAAGCTTGCACAGAATAGAGTAGCATGGAGAGCTGCATCAAACCAGTCTCAGGACTGAAGACCACAACAACAACAACAATAAATTTCAGCTAGTAACAGTACATGCTCTGTTCAAGAATCACAATAGGAGGAGGTATACTTTAAAAAGGCCGGATGATAAGGGAAGATTTCAGTTACCTTACATTATGGTGAAAGACCTGAGTCGAAACAAGGCCCCGGGAGTAGACAACATTCCATTAGAACTACTGATGGCCTTGGGAGAGCCAGTCATGACTAAACTCTACCATCTGGTGAGCAAGATGTATGAGACAGGCGAAATACCCACAGACTTCAAGAAGAATATAATAATTCCAATCCCAAAGAAAGCAGGTGTTGACAGATGTGAAAATTACAGAACTATCAGTTTAATAAGTCACAGCTGCAAAATACTAACGCGAATTCTTTACAGACGAATGGAAAAACTGGTAGAAGCGGACCTCGGGGAAGATCAGTTTGGGTTCCGTAGAAATGTTGGAACACGTGAGGCAATACTAACCTTACGACTTATCTTAGAAGAAAGATTAAGAAAAGGCAAACCTACGTTTCTAGCACTTGCAGACTTAGAGAAAGCTTTTGACAACGTTAACTGGAATACTCTCTTTCAAATTCTGAAGGTGGCAGGGGTATAGTACAGGGAGCGAAAGGCTATTTACAATTTGTATAGAAACCAGATGGCAGTTATAAGAGTCGAGGGGCATGAAAGGGAAGCAGTGGTTGGGAAAGGAGTGAGACAGGGTTGTAGCCTCTCCCCGATGTTATTCAATCTGTATATTGAGCAAGCAGTAAAGGAAACAAAAGAAAAATTCGGAGTAGGTATTAAAATTCATGGAGAAGAAGTAAAAACTTTAAGGTTCGCCGATGACATTGTAATTCTGTCAGAGACAGCAAAGGACTTGGAAGAGCAGTTGAACGGAATGGACAGTGTCTTGAAAGGAGGATATAAGATGAACACCAACAAAAGCAAAACGAGGATAATGGAATGTAGTCAAATTAAATCGGGTGATGCTGAGGGGATTAGATTAGGAAATGAGACACTTAAAGTAGTAAAGGAGTTTTGCTATTTAGGGAGTAAAATAACTGATGATGGTTGAAGTAGAGAGGATATAAAATGTAGACTGGCAATGGCAAGGAAATCGTTTCTGAAGAAGAGAAATTTGTTAACATCGAGTATAGATTTAAGTGTCAGGAAGTCGTTTCTAAAAGTATTTGTATGGAGTGTACCCATGTATGGAAGTGAAACATGGACAATAAATAGTTTGGACAAGAAGAGACTATAAGCTTTCGAAATGTGGTGCTACAGAAGATTGCTGAAGATTAGATGGGTAGATCACATAACTCATGAGGAGGTATTGAACAGAATTGGAGAGAAGAGGAGTTTGTGGCACAACTTGACGAGAAGAAGGGATCGGTTGGTAGGACATGTTTTGAGGCATCAAGGGATCAGAAATTTAGCATTCGAGGGCAGCGTGGAGGGTAAAAATCGTAGAGGGAACCAAGAGATCAATACACTAAGCAGATTCAGAAGAATGTAGGTTGCAGTAGGTACTGGGAGATGAAGAAGCTTGCACAGGATAGAGTAGCATGGAGAGCTGCATCAAACCAGTCTCAGGACTGAAGACCACAACAACAACAACATTATGGTGAGACAGAAATTCCGAAATCCAATACTGGATTGCCCGCATCTCGTGGTCGTGCGGTAGCGTTCTCGCTTCCCACGCCCGGGTTCCCGGGTTCGATTCCCGGCGGGGTCAGGGATTTCTCTGCCTCGTGATGGCTGGGTGTTGTGTGATGTCCTTAGGTTAGTTAGGTTTAAGTAGTTCTAAGTTCTAGGGGACTGATGAGCATAGATGTTAAGTCCCATAGTGCTCAGAGCCATTCGATACTGGATTGTAAGGCGTACCTAGGAGTAGTTACAGATTCAGACCACAATTTGGTAGTAATGAAGAGTAGGCTGAAGTTCAAAACATTAGTCAGGGAGAATCAATACGCCTAGCAGTGGGTTACGGAAGTACTAAGGAATGACGAGATATGTTTCAAGTTCTCTAAGGCTGTAGATACAGCAATAACGAATAGTCCAGTAACCAGTACAGTTGAAGAGGAATGGAGATCTCTGAAAAGGGCAATCACAGTAGCTGGAAAGAAAAACGTAGGTACAAAGGATGTAACTACAAAGAAACCATGGGTAACAGAAGAAATACTTCAGCTGATAGATGAAATAAGGAAATAAAAAAATATTGAGAGAAATTTGGGGATACGGAAATACAAGCCGCTGAGGAATGAAATAAATAGGAAGTGCAGGAAAACTAAGACGAAATGGCTGCATGACAAATGTGAAGAAATCGAAAAAGAATTGACTGTCGCAACGTCTGACTCAGCGTACAGGAAAGTCAAAATAACATTCAGTGAAATTGGAAGCAAGTGTGGTAACATTAAGAGTGCAACGGGAATTCCACTGTCAAATGCATAGGAGAGAGCGGATAGGCGGAAAGAGTACATTGAAGGCCTCTATGAGGGTGAAGATTTGTCTGATGTGATGGAAAAAGAAACAGGAATAGATTTAGAAGTGACAGGGGATACAGTATTAGAATCAGAATTTAAGAATCATTGGAGCACTTAAGATCAAATAAGGGGGAAGGGATAGTTAATATTCCATCAGAATTTCTGAAATCAATGGGAGAAGCGGCAACAAAACGGCTATTCACGTTGGTGTGTAGAATGTATGAGTCTGGCAACAAACCACCTGACTTTCGGAAAAATATCATCCACTCGATTTTGAAGACTGCAAGAGTTGACAAGTGCGACAGCTATCGCACAACAGCTCATACATCCACTTTACTGACAAGAATGATATACAGAAGAATGTAAAAGAAAACTGAGGACGTGTTGGATCAGTTCGATTTTAGGAAAGGCAATTTTGTCATTGCGGTTGTTAATGGAAGCAAGACTAAAGAAAATTCAAGACACGTTCGTAGAATCTGTCAACCTGGAAAAAGCGTTCGAGAATGTAAAATGGTGCAAGGTGTTCGAAATTCTGAGAAAAATAGGGGTAAGCTATACCGAGAGACAGTAATATACAGTATATACAAGAGCCAAGAGGGAATAATAAGAGTGGACGACAAAGAACGAAGTTTTCGGATTAAAAAGGGCGTAGGACAGGGCTGTGGTCTTTCGTCCCTACTGTCCCATCTGAACATCGAAGAAGCAGTGATGGAAATAAAAGAAAGATTCAAGACTGGAATTAAAATTCCATGTGAAAGGATGTCAATGATACGATTCGCTGATGACATTGCTATCCTCAGTGAAAGTGAAGAAGAATTATATGATCTGTTGAATAGAATGAACGCGCTAATGAGTGCAGAATATGGACCTAGAATAAATCGAATAAAGACGAAAGTAATGAGAAGTAGCAGAAATGAGAACAGCGAGAAACTGAACATCAGGATTGGTGCTTACGAAGTAGATGAAGTTAAGGAATTCTGCTACCTAGGCAATAAAATAACCAATGACGGACGGAGCAAGGAGAACATCAAAAGCAGACTACCACTGGCAAAAAGGGCATTCCTGGCGATGAGAAGTCTACTAGTACCAAACATAGGCCTTAATTTGAGGAAGTAATTTCCGTGAATGTACGTTTGGAGCACAGCATTGTATGGTAGTGAAACACGGTATGAGGAAAAAACAACAGAGAAGGGAATCGAAGCATTTGAGATGTGATGCTACAGACTAACGTTGAATATGAGGTGGACTGATAAGGTAAGGAATGAGGAGGTTCTGTGCCGAATCGGAGACGAAAGGAATATATGGAAAACACTGACAAGGAGAAGGGATAGGATGACATTGTGACGGTAACACCGACCACCTTAAACGGAAATCGATGCTAACGTTATACCTCTGCGAGGAATTCTGAAAAGTTGTGACCGTGAGATAACCTAATGGAAACAGAACAATCAAACTGAAATTCGTTTCCGAAACACCCCAGCTCTGGGTATAAGAAACAGTAAAGAGGTGGGTCAGGCACAGACGTTTTCCCAGCACGAAAGCAAGTTGCAACGTTACATATTAAAATCGGTCACCAGCCTAATTAGGCATTCTTGTGTCAAGCGGTATAATAAAGCAGAAGGCAGTGCTAAGGATAACTCAACCTTCCTTGAAACACGCACTACACTCTTTCTTTATATCTGTTCACACTACAACACAGAGACAGCAAACAGTAACATATGCCTCTCAACAACGCGTACCTTAAATGAACTAGATGCAGCAGTTTATAGAGCCAATCACTGACGACCCTTTGTGTCCGCACTGTGCAGTCATCGATTCGCCTGACATGTGCTGTGGCAGGCAGCTTCTGGGATCTTGTACAACGTATGCTGGCGCTCCTGTTGTGACGACAGCCAGAGTGTATCAGGCCCGACGAACTCCCACACCCAGATACCGCTTACTTTCCCACTGCCAGAACGAACGCCTTCAACCGGCTAAAGGGCATGGTGCTGTATTAGAATTTGCAAGCTGCGCCCGAAAACGCTCTGGACTTGTGGGTCCACCTGACGACGACTCATGAGGCGTTCCACCATCATGCATTGTACCGCACAGGGCTATCGAAATATTTAGGCGCATTATTCGAGGATACTCCTGCCCATTGGGGCGTTCTGAGCACTAGAAGGCACACTTGACAATGATTCACTGCACAAGATTGATACTCAGAGACAACGGTTTAGAGGAAGTCTCCCTTACATTCGTTTGGTAAGCCGTCTTGGCCTGGTGACTTGCTCGGGGCACCGCGTGCCGAGTCCGCTGTTAAGTCTTCAGCAGTTATGGGAGCCAGCAGGGCGTCGTCCTGGGCCTCTACTCTGGGGTCAGGCAGACCGCACAGGATGTCTTCGTACTCGCGAACAGTCTGTGGGTCCTCAGTGTAAAAAGACCTATAATGCTGGACGAACGCCGCAGCGATGGCACACTGCGAGTCGACGCGCCCACCCTCTACTGCGTCTCCTGCTGTTGTAAAGTGGCGCCTGCTGTGGCGTCTCTCTCTGATGACGTGATATACGGATGCCATTTCGGTGGGGATGGTATACTGCACCATCTCCCTGACTCGGGCCCCTTCAAGCCGTGAGACGGAGAAGGCGTGCTTTGAGACGATTAACCGCTGTCTGCCGTTCACGTGATGGCGGCAGTGTCATGAGTTCCCTCAGCGCAGTGTAATAAAATTCCGACGTCGCCCGACGCCAGCGCGCTGTCACGGCCATATTCTATGAGTGTCCGTCGGTGGGCTGGATTAGCGCGGTCGAGCTACCAATGTAAGGTGGGAGGATGTGCAATGCAAACTCCGAAGGCAGCGGTCCCACGTAGCAGCGATCCCCCGCCTACATGCGTCCTCGTACAAATAGGAACCGTTCAGCGTCCATGGACCACGGCTGCGGTATGTGAGCTGTCGGGGGAGTGTGACCGAGCAGATGTATGCCATATGGTCTGTGAAGGCTGTCGGCCACAGTTCCGCGTCCCTTCTTCATCTACATACATACTCCGCAATCCACCATACGGTGCGTGGCGGAGGGTACCTCGTACCACAACTAGCATCTCCTGTTCTACTCCCAAACAGAACGAGGGAAAAATGACTGCCTATATGCCTCTGTACGAGCCCTAATCTCTCTTATCTTATCTTTGTGGTCTTTCCGCGAAATATAAGTTGGCGGCAGTAAAATTGTACTGCAATCAACCTCAAATGCTGGTTCTCTAAATTTCCTCAGTAGCGATTCACGAAAAGAACGCCTCCTTCCGTCTAGAGACTCCCACCCGAGTTCCTAAACCATTCCCGTAACACTCGCGTGATGATCAAACCTACTAGTAACAAATCTAGCAACCCACCTCTGAATTGCTTCTATGTCCTCCCTCAATCCGACCTGATAGGGATCCCAAACGCACGAGCAGTACTCAAGAATAGGTCGTGTTAGTGTTTTATAAGAGGTCTCCTTTATAGATGAACCACATCTTCCTAAAATTCTACCAATGAACCGAAGACGACTATCCGCCTTCCCAACAACTGCCATTACATGCTTGTCCCACTTCATATCGCTCTGCAATGTTACGCCCAAATATCTATTCATCTGCATTAATTTACATTAATCTATATTTAGAGTTAGCTGCCATTCTTTACACCAATCACAAATCCTGTCCAAGTCATCTTGTATCCTCCTACAGTCACTCAACGACGACACCTTCTCGTACACCACAGCATCATCAGCAAACAGCCACAGATTGCTATCCACGCAATCCAAAAGATCATTTATGTAGATAGAAAACAACAGCGGACTTACCACACTTCCCTAGGGCACTCTAGATGATACCCTCACCGCCGATGAACACTCACCATCGAGGACAACGTACTGGGTTCTATTACTTGAGAAGTCTTCGAGCCAATCACATACTTGGGAACCAATCCCATATGCTCGTAACTTAGTTAGGAGTCTGCAGTGGGGCACCGAGTCAAACGCTTTCCAGAAGTCAAGGAATATGGCATCCGTCTGATACCCTTCATACATGGTTCGCAAGATATCATGTGAAAAAAGGGCGAGTTGCGTTTCGCAGGAGCGATGCTTTCTAAAGCCGTGCTGATACATGGACAGCAACTTCTCTGTCTCAAGGAAGTTCATTATATTCGAACTGAGAATATGTTCGAGAATCCTGCAACAAACCGATGTTAAGGATATTGGTTTGTAATTTTGAGGACCCTTCTTATATACAGGCGTCACCTGCGCTTTTTTCCAGTCGCTCGGGACTTTACGTTGGGCAAGAGATTTGCGATAAATGCAAGCTAAGTAAGGAGCCAATGCAGTAGAGTACTCTCTGTAAAACCGAATTTGAATCCCACCAGGACCTGGCGGTTTATTTATTTTCAACCCATTCAGTTGCTTCACAACCCCAGGGATCTCTATCACTAGGTGCTCCATACGGGAATCTGTACGACACTCAAACGGAGGTATGTTTGTGCGATCCTCCTGCGTGAAAGATTTCTCAAATGCTAAATTTAAAATTTGAGCTTTCGTTTTGTTGTCTTCCGTTGCCAGGCCAGACTGATCAGTGGGTGACTGGATGGAATCCTTTGACCCGCTTACCGTCTTTACGTAAGACCAGAATTTCCTTGGGTTTTCAGCAAGATCTTTTGCTAAGGTATGACGCTGGTAGTGGTTGAATGCTTCGCGCATCGCTCTTTTTACAGCAGCACGAATCTCTACTAACTTTTGCCTGTCCTCATTCTCCCGATCTTTCTTGCACCGCAACTGGCTTTGCTTCCTGAACATTCTCCGAATTGCGCTGTTAAACATCTGAGGTCATCAGTCTCCTAGACTTAGAACTACTTAAACCTAACTAACGTAAGGACATCACACACATCCATACCCGAGGCAGGATTCGAACCTGCGACCGTAGCGGCCGCGCTGTTCCAAACTGAAGCGCCTACTACCGCTCGGCCACAAATGCCATCTGTGCTCCATCACCTGATCTTTTCCCTGAGGAGCTTCAGCCATGGAAACGTCTGGGCTGGGTGAGGGCATCGTCCTGTCCATGGTGTAGGATGCCTGCTTTCGGGCGGTGCTGATAGATTCCGTTGGCAACGACGCGTCAGAGACGGCGTCGGCAGCGTGCTCACTGTCTCCGCCCTGTTGGTCGTCTTCCGTCGAGAGGCGGCGTTTCTTATGAACGCTTCGGCGACCGTTGTTTCCTCGTCCGTGCGTCCGCTCCCTTCGAAGGGCTGGGATCAGAATCTTCGGCGATGCGGCCGGCGTCCGGTAGCGACGCCTCTGGTGCGGCGACAGTGGTGGTGGTGGTTGCGGGCGTGGTGTCTTTCAAGGGCGTCTCGTCGTGCTGCGTCGCAGCCACGGCGTCGTCGGCGACTGAGCTCGCAGGCGCATTGGACTGCAGCATGGGGGCTGCAATCTGTGCACACCGGCCGCACCGTTCCCACGTACGTAAGCGGTAATGCGGTAATGCGGTTGGCACAGCTGTCTGTACTAGTTCCGCACGTGCCACCTGGAGAAGGCGGCGCTGGAGGCAGTTGGATCGGACGTGGCCCTCCTGTGCGTAGCCGCCACACGTCCCCGGCTGTCCCTGATAAATAATGATGGCTCGCCAGCCTTCGATGAACAAGTACGACAGCACGTGTTTGAGGAGTTCGATCCGTACCTGTCGGACGTCGTTGAGCACGCGACAGGTTTCAAAGTTGTTCCACTTCTCTTCCGTGTGGCTTAGGACCGTTCCATATGGCCGCAACGTGTCAGTAACGGGCGCTACCGGGACTTCGATCGGCAGTTCGGATATGCGCTGGAAATACAGAAGCGTCCCATCTTACCCGTCGGCTTTGACCCATGACGTCACAAATGTAGCGGAAACGACTATAAACGACAATTCCAATATGGCGGATATAAAAACATCGCATACGTATTATCCAATATGGCGGATATAAAAACATCGCATACGTATTATAAATACTGAAATACACAAGTTTCACAAAAAGCCTAATGACTCTAACGGGACAAGCGTGGGAAATTGGGGGTTTTTGGGTGGGGACAAACTAAATATACACAAATGTAGCCACCGACCGCCATACAAAACCACGCAAAACAACGAAATAAATCAACATCACAAAACTGACCAAATACCAAAAAACACATTCCTATCCAGAATCGGACACTTCCCTTGACCTATGTAGCTCAACAGAACCTACCGATCACATCCTCCAATACAAAAAAAAAAAAAAACGAACACTTCCCTTACACCTACATACATCTACAACAGCTCTCAATCACATAAATTACGATCGAACACTTCCGTTGACCTATATAGCTCAACAGAACCTACCGATCACATCCCCCAACACCAACCTAAAAAACCAACACTTCCCTTACACCTACATACATCTACAACAGCTCCCAATCACATAAATTACGATCGAACAAAGATAATAACAAACAAGTGGCCCCCCGCCAAAAAAAAAACCTCCCAACCTAACCTCGTATTCAGGGCTACGCTACAGATCAATGTGTAGGTCCCTAACGTCACGGGTCAACCAAATACACTCAATAACAAACTCACCCGACATACAGCAATGAGCATTAAATTAAAACAAACGAAAACCATGAACACACCACCAGAGAGCACCACAAACAAAAACAAGACTAAACTCCGCGCCGTAATGACGTCACACACCACAACACGCTTACGTCACGGGTCAAAGCAGACGAGTAAGATCGGAGGTTTCTGTTGACCCGCGCACCGTGCGCACACCCACACCCGCGTTGTCCATGGTTACCGTGGTTACCGTCAGATTGGCCAAAGCGGTAGCCGATGTTGGAACGTCGCACTAGGTTGTTCCTAGATAGACTATACTGGAAGTGATAGATACGTGTATGCCTATCAGCTCGAGGGGATCGACATGGATGTCGTCTCTCGGAAACGGTTCGATTTCATACGCCTTTGGACGTGCGTAGGAATCGTCGAACGTGAGTTTCACCGTCGACTGGCCGTAAGAGAACCCCATATCTACTGAGAGCACTAAATTACAACAGCGAACGCAGTACCTCTCGCAGCGTGTAAACAGACACGTGCAGAGCTCTGCTCAGCGCACCCCGCGTCCGAGCAAAGCCTTCTAGATACGAGGTCTACGCACAGCAGCCATATTGGCACGTGACGTCACAAACTGTTGGCCATCTTATCTTTAGTCTGTAGTCCTGTTGGCGTGTATGTTGTGTTGAAAGTGTGTGCCACGTGAAAGTGATATACACTAGTATTTCATACAGTATTCGCCTACCGTTCTTCGAAGTATGGGATACAAGTGTTGCGTTCCCTTTTGCCAGGGAAATTATAAATCCCAAAAAGGCATGAAAGTGCACATGTTTCGATTTCCCAAATGTGCGAAGTTGAGAAATCGCTGGATTGCAGCTATTCCCAGACAGGAATTTGTGTCTACGCATCATTCAATGCCCGCGTCTCGTGGTCGTGCGGTAGCGTTCTCGTTTCCCACGCCCAGGTTCCCGGGTTCGATTCCCGGTGGGGTCAGGGATTTTCTCTGCCTCGTGATGGCTGGGTGTTGTGTGCTGTCCTTAGGTTAGTTAGGTTTAAGTAGTTCTAAGTTCTAGGGGACTTATGACCACAGCAGTTGAGTTCCATAGTGCTCAGAGCCATTTGAACCATCATTCAATGGTAAGTAAATGACAAAAAATTTATAGCGTGTTATTTGTTTCCATTGCACCACATTTGCCAATTGTTTTTAAAAGCAGTTATGTATCATGTGCCAGTATGATTTGTTTCTTAATTCTGGACCATTGCTGCGAGGTTAATACGAAGCTGGCTGTGAAATGTCTCTCATATTTGCAACTATTGTCACACAGAATATTTATATTAGTTAGTGCGGCTCGAAAATGTTTAGTATTCCTTATCATTCCAACCAGATTATTGAGTTTCCAGTACTTTTATTTGGAAGAGATACAGAATGATTTTGTTCAGTTTTACATATACAGCTATTCGGAAATAATTTCAATTTGGGTAAACTACCTTAGAAAATTGCTTTAATGATTTCAGTGTTCGACAGATTAAGCAGTATAGAAAGCAGAATTTCGATGTAAGTGCATTGTGATTAAATTAACAGCACTCTGTGACACGAATTTCAGTCAAGGATATAGGAGAAACAATCTTTTCATGTTTAAGGTTCTAAAATTCTGGAGAAACAGGGAAATAAAATATTTTTTCGGGTTTTTTGATTTACTAAACATTATGTAAGGACGTGTGCCCCATTTCGTCGAATGATTTGAGTTTCGTGCGAGGTCAGCAAGTTTTGAAGTGGAGAGGAAAATGTACGAAAATAACCGGGGAAACAAATTCTTAAATTCTGTGGGAGCTCCAGCTGCTTTTTTAAAAACCGAGAACGTCTGCTTGTTGTTGCATATTGCCGATTTTTTACTGCAAAAAGAAAAAAAACGTAGCTCCTGAGGTAAAAGACAGAATTTAAAATTACAGTTTGTATTCGAGCCTAGAAACGCGTATTTAAGGCAAATCGTCAAAATAATTTTACATCTTGAAATAACATAGGGCAGTTTTTGTTGGGGACTGGCAAGACAGCCAATCCACAGTGACGGGTAGCCGAAAGGCACGCGTTAAGCTCACGCAGGATGGCGTGAGGTCTGGAACAGGTAAAGTAATTATACTAGCAAGAAAAGTACGTAGCTGCTGGAATACTTAACTTTAATCCATAATTGGTGAACATCGGTCTGACGGTACATGCATCACAAGATAAATAGCAAATGATACTGGCGCCTTGCTAGGTCGTAGCAAATGACGTAGCTGAAGGCTATGCTAACTATCGTCTCGGCAAATGAGAGCGTAATTTGTCAGTGAACCACCGCTAGCAAAGTGGCGCTCGGTCTGCAATCACTGACAGTGGCGACACGCGAGTCCGACGTATACTAACGGACCGCGGCCGATTTAAAGGCTACCACCTTGCAAGTGTGGTGTCTGGCGGTGACACCACAGTTTTGTTCAGTTACTTTACGCAATGATATAAATTTCCATACATTCATTACAAGGCCATGTAGAAGAGGAAAGCACGAGAATCCCTATGCGGTATCAGTTCTAAAACTCGTAAAGTTCGTACAGCTGCAGAGTGCATAACAGGCTCGTTCCGATACAGACCCGGCCATCAGTATGTGATGTCACAAGTGTGCGCAGAGGCCAGTAGTCTAGGAGGTGTTGGTCCGAGCCGTGTCACGGCTAAATGCCGACTGCCAACATAACTGGTTTAAGCAGGCTGTCTGTAACTGCGGTATCATCGCTCCAGTTGATGATCGGAGTTCTGACTTCTGACACCACAATTACCGACAGTCTGCGTAAACCAGTTATGTTGCCCACTGATGCAGTGTGTATAAGGATCGTGATAACTTCTTCAGCATCAACTACAGCCTGCATTGAAGCACCGAAACTGGTAGCTACACAATAAATAACATCATACGGACGGCTGTAGGTGTTTCATTTTCTTACAATAATTGTTATATTAAATGTATTGGCAACTGCGAATAAGGACAACCATCAGCTGTAAAACGGAGTGACGACAATGAAAATTTGTACCGGACCGGTTCTCAAATCTGGATTCTGTCGCCTTACCATTTGGCTATCCGTGCACGACTCTCGGCCAGACCCAAATTCCCATATGTGGTCAACGACACGTCTACGACCTGAACTCGTTCAGACGCAAAATCCCCAAGATTGGCGATCTTTGAGGGAAGCTCGAAATTTAGCGCGAACTTCTATGCGAGATGCTTATAACAGTTTCCACAACGATACTTCGTCTCGAAACTTGGCAGAAAATCCAAATAGATTCTGGTCGTATGTGAAGTATGTTAGCGGCAAGAAACAATCAGTGCTTTCTCTGCGCGATAGCAATGGAGATACTATCGAAGACAGTGCTGCTAAAGCAGAGTTACTAAACACAGCCTCCGAAATGCCTTCACAAAAGAAGACGAAGAAAATATTCCAGAATTCGAATCGAGAACAGCTGCCAACATGAGTAACGTAGAAGTAAATATCCTTGGAGTAGGATATATAAACGATCTGGGAGACAATCTGAGCAGCCGTCTTAGGTTGTTTGCAGATGACGCTGTCGTTTATCGACTAATAAAGTCATCAGAAGATAAAAAAAATTGCAAAACGATTCAGAAAAGATATCTGAATTGTGCGAAAGTTGGCAGTTGACCCCAAATAACGAAAAGTGTGAGGTAATCCACACTAGTGGTAAAAGGAATTCGTTAAACTTCGGTTACACGACAAATCAGTCTAATCTAAATGCCGTAAATTCAACTAAATACCTAAGTATTACAATTACGAACAACTTAAATTGGAAGGAATACATAGAAAATGTTGTGGGGAAGGCTAACCAGAGACTGCATTTTATTGGCAGGACATTTAGAAAATGTAACAGATCTACTGAGGAGACTGCCTACACTACGCTTGTCCGCCCTCTTTTAGAATACTGCTATGCAGTGTGTAGTCCTTACTAGATAGGACTGACGGATTACATCGAGAAAGTTCAAAGACGAGCAGCACGTTTTGTTTTATCGTGAAATAGGGGAGAGAGTCTCACAGAAATGCTACAGGATTTGGGCTGGACGTCATTGAAAGACAGGCGTTTTCCGCTGCGACGGAATCTTCTCTTCGAAATTCCAATCACCAACTTTCTCCTCAGAATGCGAAAATATTTTGTTGACACCGACCTACATAGGGAGAAACGATCACCACGGTAAAATAAGGGAAATCAGAGCTCGTACGGAAAGATATAGGTGTTCGTTCTTTCCGCGCGCTGTACGAGATTGGAATAATAGAGAATTGTGAAGGTGGTTCTATGAAACCTCTGCCAGGCACTTAAATGTCATTTGCAGAATATCCATGTAGGTGTATATGTAGATCCATTATGTATATACCCGCATAGGTCAGACGTTGTACATGAAAGTCGCTTGCCCGGTATGTGTAGATAAATACGATATTGCAGTTCCTGTGCTATTCTGATTACGATGTAAAGTTCCTTTGCACATGCATGCGTGGCCAAAGGAACTTTGCATCGTAATCAGAATAACACAGGCCCTGCAATAGCGTAATAATTATTATGTTCAACATTTAAAAAAATGTATTTATAGGATAGGCCTACATGCGTTACATAACCAGTGTATACTAGAACATTATTAGGCAGATCAGGATCAGAAAATAAAAAACAGTATATCTAGACCCCAGAATCGAACTCGTTAACTCGAGTATTCTAACGCAAAACTCTACCGTCACCTGGCGGTATTTTTTGGAGGAAGATTATTGTTGGAAAAGCGCTTACAGTGTGGCCAAATTCCTTCTCTTTAACGTCCACTTTCTACCGAAAACATGTACAGCACGAAATTTTATAAGCGGCATTGTTGTACTGTTAGTTTGCAAGGAATATCTCTTCGGTGTCCAAGCGCACGAATTTTGATTCATCCTTACAGACCATTAAATTACTTTAGGATTGATGTGTCGGTTGACTTACCGATCCTAGCCCCATTGACCTACAGGGATCGGAAGCTCCCTATAAGATCGTGCAAATTTAAAAGAAGCAACGTCATGCAACGGATAATATCTTACTAAGCGAAAATTACTGGACTTCTAATGGATATGTTAATGAAGAGCGCCATCATACTACAAAATGAAACGAATAGTCACTGTAAAAATCTGGTTTAATGTCAAAAGACATAAAAAATGACTTTTCCTCTGACTCAAGAATCTGAGTTTAACAAGTGGACCAGGTAGTGCAGACACGAGCTATATCTGTGGGACTGGAGGGGTGATACGTAAAATAACGATATTAAGCTGTGTCACATACAAGGACAATGGTTGAAAACAAGGTTAATGATTTAAAGAAAGGTCCCTGAAAAACGCATGAACGAACCCCACTACCGTCACCTAAGGGCATGATGGATGCAACTAGCTGGCTGTGATCATTTGATCTGCGAAATGAAAATTTACTGGCTTCCAGCTCCTCTCGTTCTTGTGGCTGCTACAATGGCGCATACCTATCACTCTTAAGTTGTGCAAGGGTAGGAGACGGCTGCAATTGTGGCTGAAAACTCTCAAGTTCACGTCAGCCTTTATTCTCTGGAGGCATCTTCCTCTGCGGCTCTCTGCAATGGCCTGGAGCGATTATCTTTTACCGCTTCCTCGAAGAAAATATGTTCTCGACGGCGTCCCTAAAGCAAGTCAGTCCTCAGAGTCCTCTCAAAACGTAGCTAGTTCTATCAGCGTCAGAACCTCGCCAGCTAATTGCAGCAGATCTTGTGAGTTCCAACCGATGATAAATTGAATAGACAAATTTAACAATTTCCAACGTTTGCAGTTTTTGCTGTGGTGAATCAATAAGCTCTATTTCTTTCATGGCGTGGGGAAGAAGACAGAAAATCTCTCTTCACTACACAACAGCTTTTCAGTCTTGGCCAACCAAAAGGCGTACCGTATGCACACACGGGAACTCACCCCCACTACCAAAATAATTAGTTGGAGACAACCAGAGAACCCCTTATTAGAATTTGAACAAACATTCCAGTAGTCCAAGCCTGGACTTTACAGTTGCTCCCATGCTTGGTAGCCTCATGTTTTCTCCTGCCTTCCAGATTCTTATCTTACCAAAAACTGATTCCGTGCGCTTCTCGCACAATGCCGTTTTAAGGCACTCCACGTAGCCTCCTGGACACTCCTTCTGGACTGAGATGGTAGACTGTCCTCCACTGGAGGAGGAGATTTGTGTTTAACGTCCCGTCGACAACGAGGTCATGAGAGACGAAGCACAATCTCGGATTGGGGTAGGATGGGGAAGGAAATCGGCCGTGCCCTTTCAAAGGAACCGTCCCGGTATTTACCTGAAACGATTCAGGGAAATCACGGAAAACCTAAATCACGATGGCTAGAGACGGGTTTGAACCGTCGTCCTCCAGAATGCGAGCCCAGTGAGCCAACCACTGCGCCACTTCGCTCGGCATGTCCTCCAATGCTCTGTGCCTTCATCGAGAATAGCTTTCAGCAGTAAACAACTGTACGACTATCCCGCTTCCCGAAGTAAAAAATTCCCTTTCACTAGTCAGCAAAAAGTCCCAAGGCTGCTGAAATAACAAGAGGAGAGGAGGTGTACAAAAAGTCAGAAATGTAATCAAAAATGGCTCTGAGCACTATGGGACTTAACATCTGAGGTCATCACTCCCCTAGAACTACTTAAACCTAACTAACCTAAGGACATCACACACATCCATGCCGGAGGCAGGATTCTAACCTGGAACCGTAGCGGTCGGGCAGTTTCAGACTGAAACATCTAGAACCGCTCGGCCACAGGGCCGGCAGAAATGTAATCATTGGCAATAATATTGCTTGCAGTTTTCATACAGCTTGGTGATTTGACTTGACTGACTGTTGAAGTCTGCATATGAAGTTATAAAACGAGTTACTGGACGGTTTGGGAATAAAGTGCCACAAAACACTACGACGAAAGTAATGGGGTGTAGCCCCGGCAGGAGGGGAGGCGTGCAAGCCACAAATCCTTCGAGACCTGTGGCCGCAGCGATCAGCCACGGCTGACAAACCTTCATCCCGACCACCACAACACGGCCCACTCGCACTCTGCTTCTGTTTAGGCTGCCTGCTGTTCTGCGTCATCGTTCGTAGCAGCCTGTGGTCTTGTTTTAGTTTTCACGGCTGCAGGAGTTATTATTCAATTTGTCGCTCGGTTGTTGTGTGGTACTGAAGAATGTCTGAAGCAAGTTAGTCTAAAGCTACGAATGGAAAAGTTCTACGTTATCAACAACTATCACCGAATGACGTTCACCTCAGGAATTCAATCTATATCACACAAAATAAATATCGGAGTTTGCCACACAACTGCAGCAATATTGAGATACTTTATTGTATTACTTGTATGCTTTCTCCAAGTGACTATTTAAGATAAGCCTTGTCACCGCGATCAACACATAAATCTTATTTTTTGCTATGTTAGAAATAAGTGAGCAGATCAGATAATTTAATAACAGGTTAATTGTAAACCAAGCGGTCTGTTTCTTGTAAGGAAACCATACGAGCGATCGCGTAGTACGTGATGCAGGCGCAGCCAATGTGTGTCACTTTTAACTGAAATTTTCTCCTGTTAGAAAACTCTTACATATATCCGTTTAGAGAAAATGGGATATGATTTTTATTAAGATTTCGTTTCGTAATATGTTCACCTAACTTCAATAACAAATCAGTTTCCCGCATATCGAAAATTCGGTAACGTAATCAGAAACTGCTTTTTCTTAAACTGTCTTAATAATTTGATGCAAGAAAAAAATCGTTGTGGGACAACAGAAATTCGAATACACGCAATAATAAATTGGGTGCAAATGCTATTCAGAGATGAAGAGGTTGACACAGGAGAGGAAGTAGTGGCGAGCTACATCAAACATCAACAGGTTCGAATCCTGCGTCGGGCATGGATGTGTATGGTGTCCTTAGGTTAGTTAGGTTTAAGTAGGTCTAAGTCTATGGGACTGATGACCTCAGATGTTAAGTCCCATGGTGCTTAGAGCCATTTGAACTTTTTTTTTACCTCCATATAGGGTATTGTAGGTTTGAGCCAGGAGCTAGTTCTTCTTTTGGTGAGACGTCTACGGGCAGTGGGCTCTTCCATGTTGCAAGACGAAACGCCTCTGGTGCTCCCTCCAGTGGTGCATCAAACATCCAGAAGACCGATCATTCATTCATTTCTGTATCCGGTCAGCATTTCCAAAACATAGCAGCGGAGCAGCCATCATTAACAGCACGGCAGGAATAACGAAATTAGCCTAGCAGCTTGAAAATTGTAAAGATATAACAACAAATAAACAAAGCATGCGTCATCAACGTAAAACGACAGTACTACCAAAATAAACAAAAATATAACTAAATTGCGGGTAATAATTGACTTACCCTCGTAATAAGCATCCGCGGGAAAATTGTAACTGTCAGTCAAAGGATCTTAAAGTACTACCGATATACAACTACACAGTACATATTTCCCCGTACACTAATAGTTGCATGGAAGACGGGAGAACATATCGCATTAAAATTTATGAGACGGTGTCAAAGGTAGGCATCGACACACATCATTTTTTATACAAATTTCAGGACGTAATACATAAACAAAACGCACCAGACTGTTATACTTATTTAGACTAGTTTAGTAATATTGCAGAGCACAGAAGTAATTCTGGTCCGCCAACAAGCGGTTGCGAGGAAGACAGCGGAACAGCACGTCGCGTAATTTGCCTTACACTCCATACGTTGCTGATCATGAGAAGATTCTGCCCGCGGTTTGGAGGGAGAAATTTTGATTGTTTCGCGTCTCGCTGACGCTCGAGTCGCTTGTCTATACAGTACGTCCGACCCACACGGGGACAAACCGCTGTACCCCAGACGTGAATCGCCCTTTTTCTCCTGGACCGTTGTCGGATCCTTCCGGAATGAAAGCCCATTGCAGCTGTGTTCTGGCTCGGTAGCGTCCGCTAGCGGCCCGCGATGCTCAGCCTTAATGAGAACCGCTAGCCCGAAAGCGGACGGAGTGGTTGCAGCCTTTCCCTCAGTGTGCCTGCCAGTAGGGACATTCAGTGCACAGCGCGTGGACGAAGATGACAATATTAGCTTAGCAGTGGGAGGAACATCATCAACTGCGAGAAAGAAACTCTCAGCGTTGTAGACTATTCTGAGACGTTATTGGGACGAGGGGAAGGAGTTATAACACTACCGTCTGCTACTATTATACAATAACCTTAAAGTGGGAAGCAGATCTAAAAATGGAACTATTTTTATTCAAGTAACTATAGTATGGAGAAGCAGAGCAGTGTTACCCTCTGAAAGGATTTTAGTTGTGTTGACCGTGATATACCTAACGGAGGTAGCTTGTCGGAAGTGAAAGTCAGAATTACGCAAATATTTAAACAGTAACAAACGATATTTTACCTATCTACACTGTTCAAAGAATAAAGAAAACGGTCGCCAGCCTAATTAGGCAAGAGAATGATTGACATTCTTGTTCAAGAAAATAGGTATGAGTAACTTTAACGGGCAAACTCAACCTATACTTTGCCACACGCGATTACAATGAACTCTGGCGCCTGAATACAGTACGTTCACGTTAAGGTTGGAGCTACCAGATCAGAACAAACTATTTGCATAAATATAACAGATAAGAAAACGCACTATTACCTTGAGGAATGAGTCAAACAGAATGGTCTCAATAACGTTACTATTAATATTCTCTGTAGAATCGCAAATTGGACATAGGTTTAATATTGCTTTTCAAACAAATTCCTATCTGACATGAAATATGGATATGGTCCACAGCAAGTTTAGTTACTTTGCATAGATTAAGTCTTTCACTACTGAACACCTTTCTACTTAGAATGAAAATTAAATAGAATTCACTAACATTACTTCTCACTGTCTTATGAATAAAGAAATTATTGTTTTCATAGATAATGGTCTTTCTATTAATCGTTATCTAGCATGAGCATAATGGACAAACTGTTGATCCTGTTACACCATTAATATGCACTTTTAATAGACAAGGGGAGTCCAATATTGTACAGAATTTCACTTGAATAGCAAGATTAATTGAAACTTGCTATAATTAAGTAACTTTGTGCATC
Source organism: Schistocerca americana (assembly GCF_021461395.2). NCBI lineage: Eukaryota > Metazoa > Arthropoda > Insecta > Orthoptera > Acrididae > Schistocerca > Schistocerca americana. The sequence goes on along the minus strand of NC_060126.1, from coordinate 484,722,082 downwards.
TGAACTGCTTTCAGTGGAGAGGGGCACTTAATCTTGACCACTGTAGCAGAGCATACTAAACACAATTTCAATACACTAATGAAAGAAGCCTTTATTTAACAAGCATGAACATATAACTCTCAATAGTTGCAGTTCTGGACTGTTACTGCATTGAAACACAAAATTGAGATATTTATAAGATCCTTTAAACAAACAATATTAAATTTAGCACACTCTATTGCCATATTAATTTTAATATGCTTTCAACAAAGGACACTCGGTAATCACTTTAGTTCAAACGGAGAGGAACCTGAGAGGTGTTATGATAAGGGAAAAAAATAAAGGTAGGCACATAAATTCATTTATAAATTACCTTATATTTGAGTACACTATAACATCCTATGAGCTGATCCTTTACTGGTCGTTACTGTAGTGTTCCATTACAGTGACTGCGCAATGTGGTGGCAATTGCATGTTGGTAGGTGAATTTGCAGGTAGAATTGCGGCACTCTGTCATTTCTTGATGGCAATGATAGATACCAATTCCAGAATAGTACCAACTCTTTATCCATCCATCCGAGGCATTGGAAAGCGTCAGGAAAAGCCTCTCCCGGAACCAATACAATACACAACTTTTACATGAGCAGTTGATAGTTTGGTGGCTCGTCCCCGACTGACTCTTGGTTCCAGCTTTCTATCCATGCCCACCATATTTTGCGCTCGCTACTAAGTTCCGTTCCGGAGGGGAACCACACTACCTTTTACATACAAAATAACTAAGAACCATAAGTGAGGATCAGCAATTACATAACAACAGCCAAACATATTAATTAAAACAGAGCAATTGCACATATTGGTATTTCTACAAATAATTATTTAAACAAAATTATTCAATCTCAAAGACAACCAAAGACATTAAGTGAGAAAGAAAAACATATCATTTGCTCATATCGTACATATTGCATGGGTCACACTTCCCACATTCTAAAAGACATCAAAGTTTTTAACAGAGAAAAGAATAAACACTTTCATGGTATGGATGGAACAACATTTACAGAAACTCAACGATATAACATTAAATAACACAGAAGACAAAATAAATCAGTAGAGCTATGGTGTTACAGAGTGTACCGCAGATTTTAATTTCCGTCTTCCACTGACGGCGGGAATATACGTCGAGAAGTATGCGATAGTTTTCCTGTTGTTGAAGAGCCGCTATTGTGATATTTTTTAAAGATAGAAGTTTATTTAAGAGCTAAGGCATATGTAAGTAGCTGCAAGAAGATTAAATAAATAAAAGTTTGTGAAAAGGTGAGCTACTTTTCATTCGCAACGAACTTCACTGAAGTATGTAAGTGTACACATGTAGAGTCCGCGCAAGATACACTGACCGATGTGCAATGACGTGTTTTCGTCCCAAGCGCTGCGCGAGTTTATTCATTCCCTCGGAAGGGGAGGCCAGCAGTGTTTGCCCCCTTTCGGCCGGTCGGCGATGACAGGATCGAGAAGCACGTCCTGTAGCCTTACTCAGTCGATCTCACACAAAGGATTCGGTAAAAAAAAAAAAAAAAATCATTTTTGCGTTGCTTATAGATTTGCATACCAGCTTCATGATGAAGTGCCCTCCATTTCGTTAATTTTCTGTCGTCTCATTGTCACTGTAGGTTTGTGCCGTGGGAAGCAAGGAGAGGATGTTGTTTGGTGGCCGGTATCCTATTTCTGTAACACAAATATACGCAGGTATTAACAGGGTTCTTTAGTAACTTAAACGGGAAGCTACTTAACTTACGATAGTCCAGGTGTTGTGGTACAAGCTCTTCATAATAGTTCACGTTAGCGTCACTGCTGGTGAAGTACAAGTCCGCTATGTACGCTACTGTGGTCCCTAGGTGCTGACTGACTCTGAGCCAGAGGCTGAGCTAACCGACTACGACTCCCACTGGGCTGTGACTGATGACTCGACTCGTTGGCTCACTGGATGACTGACTGGCTGGACCCTCCAGTCCGCAACGGCGATCTAACTACTAGTGGTCGAGAGGGCGTTGGCGGCGTGTTGCTTGCGAGTCACTATTTGGCCTCTCTCTTTATAGGCGTGTTGCTTGCGCTTCCTACCGATCTTCTCGCAACCTCTTTGCCGCCTGAAGTGCTGGCGAAAGCTTACGACACCACAGTTAATGACATAGTTATTGCGATATGTAAGTAAGGCACTGAGCAAAATTTGAAAAAGTTTGCGATGAAAAAAAGTCACTGTGTTCTCCGTTTGGTGATATTACATAATACACTACTGGCCATTAAAAATGCTACACCAAGAAGAAATGCAGATGATAAAAGGGTATTCATTGGACAAATATATTATACTAGAACTGACATGTCATTACATTTTCACGCAATTTGGGTGCATAGATCCTGAGAAATCAGTACCCAGAACAACTACCTCTGGCCGTAATAACGGCCTTGATACGCCTGGACATTGAGTCAAACAGAGCTTGGATGGCGTGTGCAGGTACAGCTGCCCATGCAGCTTCAACACGATACCACAGTTCATCAAGAGTAGTGACAGACATATTGTGACGAGCCAATTGCTCGGCCACCATTGACCAGACGTTTTCAATTGGTGAGAGATCTGGAGAATGTGCTGGCCAGGGCAGCAGTCGAACATTTTCTGTATCCAGACAGGCCCATACAGGACCTGCAACATGCGGTCGTGCATTATTCTGCTGAAATGTAGGGTTTCGCAGGGGTCGAATGAAGGGTAGAACCACGGGTCGTAACACATCTGAAATGTAACGTCCACTGTTCAAAGTGTGGTCAATGCGAACAAGAGGTGACCGAGACTTGTAATCAATGGCACCCCATACCATCACGCCGGGTGATACGCCAGTATGGCGATGACGAATACACGCTTCCAATGAGCGTTCACCGCGATGTCGCCAAACACGGATGCGACCATCTTAATGCTGTAAACAGAACCTGGATTCATCCGAAAAAATGACGTTTTGTAATGTCGCGATACGATAAACCGCAATCGCGATAGGCTAGAATCCGACCTTTATCAAAGTCGGAAACGTGATGGTACGCATTTCTCCTCCTTACACGAGACATCACAACAACGTTTCACCAGGCAACGCCAGTCAACTGCTGTTTGTGTATGAGAAATCGGTTGGAACTTTCCTCATGTCAGCACGTTGTAGGTGTCGCCACCAGCGCCAACCTGATGCTCTGAAAAGCTAATCATTTGCATATCATAGCATCTTCTTCCTGTCGGTTAAATTTCGCGTCTGTAGCACGTCATCTTCGTGGTGTAGCAATTTTAATGACCAGTAGTGTATGTTCTGCGTATGAAAATATTGAATATTTCTGTAGACTTGGATGGACGTCTCTATCTGTCACCAGTCTCGAGAAAGCTGATGTGATACAGCACATTCATTTGCGATCGCGCGCACCAGCGATAAAGGCAGAGTGAAATATCCACACCATTCCTCGTATTTCATAAATGGTCAGAGATATCTAAGTGAGATTTTGGCAAATGATAGCGCGCAATGATGAGAGTAGTTTGTGATATAGTTGCTATGCAAACTACTACGAAGACATTACCCATTTATTTTTGTGCCAAGGATGTCCTTTTTCGTGAGCTATTGAACTTACTTTTCCTTTGTTCCCCAACTTAATAAACCACTATTTCTTTCAGAATTCTCACACAGTTACTTCTGGACAAGATCTTAGTGAGGTGATACTATGTGAACTCCATCGTGTGTAGGTAAAAGAAGCAAATTTTAATGTGGTAACAAGAGAAATGCATAGATTTTACTCAAAATTCGCCATTTGTGCCTCTTCCCTGAAAGTTGCAAATGATTAACAATCCAGGCGAAAATACATTGCTGATTGTAATGCATTTTCAGCGGAAATTTTTTGAGACACTAACCAAAGCAGAGGTGACAGATCTTTTTGAATGGTCACCATGCAAGTGTAGGTGTGGAAGGGCTCAACTACTATTTACAAAAAAATGTGAACATAGGATTCAGTTTAGAACGGCACTCAGCATTTCCTCTACAGTGCATTTCCACAACCTGCACCCCTACGACGCTCCCCACATGTGCCCTGCCGATTATGCATCTATTGGCCAAGCTATTCTGCGTGCACTCTACAAGCATAGACAGTCGTTTCTCTTGATGAATGAGTCTCAGTTCGAGCCTGTGCACAATCCAGTTCCATCGGAATAGGTCTCCTTTCACCAGAACTATTTTAATTTCATCTGTCTGACGCCAGCATTCAAGGATCATTGTAGTGTATTACTGCACCTACCCCGTAGTGGGGTCCATCTACAGCAAAGCTGTATAAATTAGAACATCTCAGAGAGCGACGGAGTCCAGCAGCATTAGCAGCATGGAGGAGAAGAAAGCTGCAGCTTTCCAACACAGTTCTCCTTCAGATTATGGCGACTGTGAAAATTCAAGTAATGTAGAAAAACTTTCAAAACTTGCTAGGTAAACTCTGTCCTGGTGAAGGATACTTAGGCATTCAAAAGGCTACACAGATTTTTTAGTGTTACATGTTCCATTCATTTCTAATCATCTCTCTTTCCCCTGAGTTAGCATACAAACACCAAAATAAGCTTCAACTAAACAACGATGGTTCTGTTTGAACAGATTTAAATATTTTCAGATTTCACTTCCATAGCATAAGACAGAAACTGCCTTCAATTTATAATGTTTCCTGGTGCTCTCTTAATATACTTCATGGACCAATGTTCTGTTAATTGTACCACAGACAACTTGTTATTTTTGTAATTTTTTTCAGTATCAAAGCCAAATTAAAACGTTCACAGTCTTAGTAAGAGATTTGAGAGACTTGTTCTAAAACTAAATTATCCAAAACAGTATTTGATCCAACTGGATATTTTCCTCAAATGGCATTATTTTCGTTTTATCACTAGAAACTTTTAAATTGTATTCCTTGCAAATTTTGTTCACTTGATATACTAACCTTTTGAGGTCATCTTCATTCTTTTGAATAACAAGGATATCATCTGCAAACAGAAGCACATTCATGTACTCATTATTCACTACCTTAATTTCTTTGTTTACTTTACATTTCCATATATGCCAGATGAGGTAGAAAACTATAAAATGGAGGCAGTCAACGATCCTGACGAAGCTCATGAAATCTGTGGAAATGACAGGGTGCAAGAAGTCAACAACAGAAGCAGTGATGAGGCAGCCACGTGGGTGGATATCACAGGATCAGAAAGCACTTGGAAGTCAACGAGATAAATCCCGCCGAACAAAGCTGAGGTAAGTGATGTAATAAAAATGCCCTTAAGAAATTTGGATGTTAATTTAAAATCCACTAGCTGAATAAATTGCAGTGACAAGTATCACTCTGTATACCTCTAGAATAACCAGTCAGCTACAAACAAGGTTTTACACCCTGATATTTTGATGAATACTCAACTTGATTTTGTTAGCGTTCTTTGTCTCTCAGAACACTGGTTAAAGGCAGATCAGATTGCTTCATTTTCGATACCGGGCTACACATTTAGAAATTGCTTCTGTGGATGAAATCACAAAAATGGAGGCACTGCTGTTTTAATTAAGTGGGTTGAAATACAAAACTATTGACAGCTTTCAATACCTCGTTGCAGAAAGAGAATTTGAAGCCACAGTTATAGGAATCAGTGCTGCAAATACAGTTCTCTTGTGTATCTATCGCTCTTCAAATGGGAACTTCGAGGCATTTATCAATAAGCTTGAAACATTACCGAATGGGGTTCATTATTCCTTGGAACAAGCAGGAGAAGAGAAATATTGCCCAGTCTAACAGATACTTTCAGTTTAAAACAAAAATAAAAAACTCAACAAGAATTACAAAGCCTTCTGTCACGACGTTGAACCTAATATTTGTCAACAAAACCTACACGGTAAAATGTGTAAATACAAATTTTAGTGACCATCAAGCCCAAATTGTAATCCTCTCAGGCTATTCACTACCTAGAGAAAACCATAAAAGAACTGTTACTGTAAGAAGGTCCAACACACAGAAGGTAGAAATATTCAGTAACTTATTACCAAGAGAAAGGTGGGAATAAGTTTTTCAGATGCATGAAACAAACAAAAGTCTGAAAAGTTCTTTGATATTTTCAACTATTATTTTGAAACAGCATTTCCTATCAAAACAGAAATGGTAAGGGAAACAAATATAGAAGCAGTGACATGGATATAAAGAGGCATAAAAATCTCAAGCTACACAAAAAGAAAATTGTTCAGTTACAGAAAAAGCCACAACATATCCCTTCTCCTAAATAGTTATAGTACATAATAAATTACGACATATAGGAAAGTCGTATTTCAGGCAAAACTGATGGCTAATGATGTTTATACCAGAATCAGAAAATAAAAACAAAGCAATCTGGACAGTAATAAAACAGGGAGGAGATAGTAAAAAGGATAATCTCGCCCAGAACTGTGACAATAATAGAATTAGTGACCCACCAACAGAATGCAAATCTAGTCAGACAGAAAATCTAATAATCAATATCAAGAGAATAGCCCAAACAATCTAGAGAACAATGTAGATTCTTGTTTCCACTCAGTCTGTACGAAACGACTCCAAAAGAAATCATACACATAGCAAAAACCTTCAAAAAAATGTCCTTGTCAATTGATGGGATTCCAGACCTCATCACACCCCTTGCAGATAATCAGCTCATCCTTCTCGACAGGCACCTTTCCTGCCTGTCTTTTTTCAAAAACTGCTAAAGTGATCGTTGCTCATAAAAAAGGTGACAAAGCAAAATTGGAAAACTGGAGACTAGTCTTATTATTATCAGTTTTTGCAAAACTCGATTAAAGAAGCAGGTATAATAGATTAATGAAATTCGTGGACAAGGACATAATCTTCACTGATGCCCAGCACAGTTCCGAGAAAAATAAATCCACGACTAGTGCCTTCTGTAATTCCTTACAAAATACGCTAGAAACACTGGACAAAAAACAAATTGCTCCTGGTGTTTTCTTAGATCTAAGCAAAGCTTTTGACATCTTGGACCACAAAATCCTCTTCGAAAAGCTGCGAAAGTAAAGCATAAGGGGCGCTGCATTAAAATGTTTCTCCTTTTACTTAACAAATTGGAAACAGAACATAGTAATAACACATGAACTAATTATTAGCACTAGAACATATTTTTGAGATGCATGATTAATAAAAATTGGAGTCCCTCAAGGATCTGTTCTTGGGCCTATCCTTTTCCTTCTTTACATAAACGATGTAGATCCAAGCACTGAATCAGAAATAAATTCCTTGTTTTCAGATGACGCTAGCAACTCTCTTCCAGGGAAAACTCCGTTTAAAAGGGTAAGTCTCCGACAGTTCTGTGACTATAAACCAGTGGAATTATACCCTCACTGGAAACAAAATTTTTGAGATATGGTTTCAACATGATTTTAAATGGCGGACACACATAACAAAAGCAAATTCGACACTGAAGAGAGTATGCTATAGCCAACGTTTATTTGCACACAAAGTAAGCTTCCACGCTGTTCGAATTGCATACTTTGCACAATTATACAGCGTTCTACAGTACGAGATTATATTCTGGGGTAGCACAACTGCTAGTTCAGTCACCTTCCCAAAAAAAAAAAAGAAAAAAAGCTACAAGACGAATGTAATATACACGAAAAACAGATTCCTGGAGGCTCCTGTTTCAGAAGTCTTCCATCATCCCATATCCCTGCATTCTTATTCTAGAAACTTATAAATATGAGAGAAAAAATTTAAAAGAGGTAAATAGAAACCTTAATGTACATGAATATGTTACCGGGCGAACAGACAAACGCCATGTGCAGTCAGTAAGGACAGCATCTTTTTAAACAGCCGTAATAAATAGTACTATACAAATGTACAATGGTTTGCCACATAAAATAAAAGTTATCTTTTCATTTTCACTGTTTTATACATCCCTAAGGGCCTTCTTATTATTCAGTGACGGAATTTTTAGACCATGCGAAGTACAACAGATGAATAAGAAGAGCCAGTCGGGGTGGCCGAAAGGTTCTAGGCGCTACAGTCTGGAACCGCCCGACCGCTACGGTCGCAGGTTCGAATCCTGCCTCGGGCATGGATGTGTGTGATCTCCTTAGGTTAGTTAGGTTTAAGTAGTTCTAAGTTCTAGGGGACTGATGACCTCAGAAGTTAAGTCCCATAGTGCTCAGAGCCATTTGAACCATTTTTTTTTTTTTGAATAAGAAGAATATGCAAGAACTGCTGCTGCTGCTAATCAAGATCAAACAGAATTAATTTATTCTACTATTAAAATAATCTGATGTTATATGTCACTTGTATATATATCTGTTTGTGTGTTTGGGTGTGTGTGAGTGTGTGCGCTTGTGCGCACTCGTCGCTCAGGCGCAGATGACATCCAACAAGCTATAGAGATTTATTGGGTGAGTAAGGAATACTTCGGTTTCTGTGTTCCATATTCTGAATTTTATTTTTTCGTTTTTTTCCCTTTTGTCAAATGCTTCTAATGCTGCTTCGATGACGCAGATCTTAATATTATCCCAGTCTATATCAAAGTCATTATTGATTGGTAGTGAATTAAGCTTTGAATTAAGCTTTCCTTGGAGTGTGTACTGATCAACGTCTCTAATGTTGTGCTGCGACAAGAGATATACTTCGAACAGCTCATTTTGTAGTTGCTTTTAAAGTGTTTTTTTTTTCTTTTTGGTAGATGGCCTATCGTACTGCCTAAACGGAAATGGTCGCTACATATGTTACTTTCTTTATAAAAACGTATGTCTTTCATAATATTCTTTATTTTTTCATTAATTTGTATATAAGCAGTCACACACCTTAATTCTTGTGCACTCCATGTAAACTTGTGAATATCGTTCTTTCTGTAAAATATGTTAGTTATTTAAAATTTATTAAAAGAGGTAAACTGGCGTAACTCCTATCCATTATTACTAAGAGGTCTTACTCCAAATAATCTTACTGTTCCTGGTAAGGCAGGTTTCCAACTACCTCATTAAAATCAACAGCCATGGCATATGATCTGTCTTGTTCTTTTTTCACTTCATTCTGAAGGTCCTCATATAAAGTATCAGTATCATTGTTCCTTTCCTCCTCTGTGCCGTATACACCTGTGACTGTTGGATGACCTCTTGGAATTTTAAATCTCTCATTATTCCGTCATTCATGAAACTATTTTCACGAATGTTTGCTCTATATTTATCACTGAGTAGAACTGCTATTTCAGCACTAGCTTGTTTACTGTGTGGGACGTTACATTAAACCATCCAGCAGTGTCAAATCTTTTGTTCCTTTTAGCTTTCCTTAGCTTCTATTATTATTTCAATGTATACTTGAGTACTTGATTTCACTCGTCTTTGTTGGCCAATCCTCGAACGTTCCACATTGCCAAAGACAAATAATGTGTAATGCGAAATAGTTTGTCATTTAAGATTTTCTGGTTGTTGCCAGTTGATCCAGTTCTACCTCCGAGGCTGTTTGTGAATTTGCCAGTAATTTTAGAATCCCCTTGCTGCACTGGTAACGTCGCGCGATGGGGCTACCCCCTCAGCGTATCGCGACTTGTCTTATTTTCTGTCTGTGTCGTCTCCCTTAAGGAAGTTGGCTCCACCACGTCTCTATAGCCCTCTCTGTCCTTTGTTTTAGTACAGTTCATCATCAGTACTCGAAATCGAGAAAAATTTTCGCTTACTTGGGTCCATAAAAATACCTATTATTACAGAACAAAGATTTTCAATAATTTTCCATCAGGCATAGAAAGTTTACTACTAACAGCATAAAAAGTTTACTACTAACATCCCCAGTTTGGTTCCATTCCTTGTCGTAATGAGCTGTGTAAAATTTGGACTCGGTAGGAAAAGCGGAAGGGGTGCCTTTGGGCCGTCAAAATCGGAAAATCCTTAAAAATGAAACTCCATGAAAAATTAATTCATTACCGAATATAATCAGTTTTTTTACCGCAGTAATATTAAATGCATGCCTTCCCAAGTCACAGGTCGCATGGGTTGGTTGACTTGTCTTGTGGTTTCATCTCAAGTAAGGTAAAGAGAGAGAGAGAGAGAGAGAGAGAGAGAGAGAGACAGAGAGAGAGAGAGAGAGAGAGAGAGAGAGAGATAGCGCAGAACGAGTCGAGCCTTTTCTTCTTGTGACTCAACACGAATCTTCCGAGCAGTCTTTCAGTTAGAGGTTAGTCGTAGCAAGGACAATATCTTCGTCTTCATTTCGTTTACAGCAGTGAATTTATTTACTCGGGCATGAAATAAGTGGAAGCAAACTGCCACCTGTCAGACAATTGTTAAAGGTTTTCATGGTGAATAAATCCGCTCCAGTTGTGCTTCATAGGTCCTTTATTTGGATAAAATCGTACACACGACCTGGGTTTCAAGATGTAAATCCCATCTTCAGGCTCTACAAAAGAAAGAAAGACTAAGAGGGTTCTTCATAAAATTAATGCTATACCTTCATTGCATACGAGAAGGTACAACCAGTTATGTAAAAAAAGCCAGCAAATTTATCAAGTAGCATGCGAGTTTCCGGGTGAACGAGGCATGAAAAAATTCTCTGAGTCAACCAGTACCCTAACTGGGAAAACATGGATGTAACAGCAAATAAGCACACATCGCCAGCCTAACGTAACTAAGAACCAGCTGCGAACAACTAGACATGTGGAATAGACTAGCGAAATTAAAATGAAGGAATAAAAGCCGTAGAATGCCAATCTGTGAACTTCGAAAGCAGTTTACCATAGAAATGCCCAGCGCGTCGCATATCGTGGGAGACCAGCAAGAACGGTCAACAGATTGCCTAACCGCACTGAGCATTCTGCGTACACGTATACGGCTGAGAGTGGCCGCCACTGGAACTATTACATGGGGCAGCAGGGACCACCGATGAAATCATAGCTAACGACAACGTCACCCGAAGACAGTGCTGTCAAAGCAGAGTTACTAAATACTGCCTTCCGAAACGCCTTCACAAAAGAAGACGTAGTAAATATTCCAGAATTCGAATCGAGAACAGCTGCCAACATGAGTAACGTAGAAGTAAATATCCTCGGAGTAGTGAAGCAACTTAAATCACTTAATAAAAGCAAACGTCTTCTGGTCCAGACTGTATACCAATTAGGTTCCTTTCGGAGTATGCTGATGCACTAGCTCCATACTTAACAATCATGTACAACTGTTCGCTCGAGCCGGCCGGTGTGGCCGAGCGGTTCTAGGCACTTCAGTCTGGAACTGCGTGACCGCTACGGTCGCAGGTTCGAATCCTGCCTCGGGCACGGATGTTTGTGATGTCCTTACGTTAGTTAGGTTTAAGTAATTCTAAGTTGTAGGGGTCTGATGACCTCAGATGTTAAGTCCCATAGTGCTCAGAGCCATTTGCATTTTGTTCGCTCGAAGAAAGATCCGTACCCAAAGACTGGAAAGTTGCACAGGTCACACCATTATTCAAGAAAAGTAGTAGAAGTAATCCACTAAATTACAGGCCCATACCGTTAACGTCGATATGCAACAGCATTTTAGAACATATATTGTGTTCGAATATTACGGATTACCTCGAAGGAAACGGTCTATTGACACACAGTCAAAATGGGTTTAGTAAACATCGTTCCTATGAAATACAACTATCTATTTACTTACATGAAGTGATGAGTGCTATTGACAAGGGATTTCAGATCAATTCCGTATTTATGGATTTCCGGAAAGCTTTTGACACTGTACAACACACGCCGCTCGCAGTGAAATTGCGTGCTTATGCAATATTTTCTCAGCTATGCGACTGGATTCGCGATTTCCTGTCAGAGAGGTCGCAGTTCGTAGCAACTGACGGAAAGTCATCGAGTAAAACAGAAGTGATTTCTGGCGTTCCCCAAGGTAGTGTTATAAGGCCCTTTGCTGTTCCTTATCTATATAAACGATTTGGGAGACAATCTGAACAGCCGTCTTCGGTTGGTCGCAGATGACACTGTCGCTTATAGACTAATAAAGTCATCAGAAGATCAAAACAAACTGCAATCGATTTAGAAAAAATATCTGAATGGTGCGAAAAGTGGAAGTTGACCCTAAATAACGAAAAGTGTGAGGTCATCCAAATGAGTGCTAAAAGGAACTCGATAAACTTCGGTTACACGATAAATCAGTCGTATCTAAAAGCTGTAAATACCTAGGTATTACAATTACGAACGCGCGCTATACGAGATTGGAATAATAGAGAATTATGAAGGTGGTTCGATGAACCCTCTGCCAGGCACTTAAATGTGATTTGCTGAGTATCCATGTAGATGTAGATGTAATAGCACTAATATCGCCTAATTATAAATCGCAGTGGCTAAGACAGGCCTAGACAGAGCAAACAATAATAGCAAGACATGCAATGTACAATGCAGCTCTCAGGAAATAAAAATAACAGAAAGGTATAATGAAACTGTCGAAAAATAAAATTAATAAAACCATAGAACATAATATAAAATTAATAAACTCATAGTACAAAATATAATAATGGGAGACATGTCAATATAAAGAGTACGTCATATTAATATCGCAAGGTTATGGTTGCAGATAGTGCAAAATCACGTATAGGGTAAAAATCATGGAGTACAAAATCTCCAGTAACTAAGAAACCAGCATGACTAGTACAAACTCCAAAAAACACTAAATATGTACATAGGTAAAAAGTTACATCTTAGGTACAAAGCTAACGTTTTCTTTTACGTTTTGTGGCTGTACATCGAAGTGCCCCACTGACTGCTCAATAAATGATGTTTTATAGGGAAGAAGCACAAATTCTGACAGGAGCTGCGAAAGTGCATAACAAAATTGCAAGTTTTATATCGGCAAACTACAAACACATGACGGAAGACTGTCGAACGTTTATAAGCGAAAAGGAACAGACTTTGTTCGAATATTTGCAGATGCTTTTTACACAGTACAATTTAATTCTATAAATATTACTGCTATTAAAAAAGATATACAGTTTTCATAAGACAGCGGCTGAAAGGATAGCCATGGCCCATGCGTGGAATCGATTTTTATTTACCTGCGAAATGAGAAGAACATCTGCATGAGCAGAGGCAGCTGCAAAGAGGCGAGATCAAAGTGAATGTGAAATTGTTCGGTAACTCACTTATTTATGAATTTAACATGATTATTGCCGACGCAAGCATTATAACATAAAAGTCCACTAGCAATTTTACTCATATTTAGGTCGTTTAATTTTCCATCGTTCAGATCTTTTTCCCCCCAGCCGACCAAAAATCCGGATTGGTGACGTCAAGTACAAGCAGTGTAGAATCAGAGTATCTAGTCGTCGAGGAAGTTCCAGGAAAATCAGCTGATAACAAGGTCCTTAGAATTTCATCGTCTTAAGTAAAAAAAAAAAAAAATACAAGAAGGCATCAAACAGCAATGATTCTCAATCTTGCTGCTGCCTTTGATAAATGAAGCGTCAGTGGCACGGATGCAATTCACGCCTTGGTAACTACTTTCGAAGCGGTAGCTTAAAATATCGATGATTTTGCAGTCAGCAGGAATTCTACAGTGGTGTCCAAAATTAAAACAACAAACCGCTATTTTCCCGTCCTGTGTCTAATTCACGATATAATCATACAAACTGTCAACAGATGTCCGTACGATCACGCCCTGCACGGAAGATGGCATTCTGATGAACGATCAACAACTCAAACGATGGCATCAGGGCACCTATCAAACGGGTTAGTGTTTATTTCAAAATAAAATTACAGCCTACGCAGAAAAATGACTTCTCTTAATGAACTTACCACGGCTGTGGATCAATACATACAAAAGGCTATTGATGCCACCGTCCTCTGTGATGGTAAATTAACACCGGCATTAACAGGTAACGATGTGATAGAAAGACTTCCTGCGATTCTTTCAAATTGTGGCACCTAGTAACCTCTTGGTACGCCTGTATATGTGATATGCCACTGGAAAAGACCAGGCTGTAGACGTAGATGAAACTCTCAGTCTCACGTTAGTTCAAATTTTGACACAGCATCAAATGTGAGAACTTTTAGAGTTGCACGTGTTTTTCTACAAAATAATTTTTTCAGTATTTCAGATGAAAAGATGCGCTGAAGAAGGACAGGTACAACTATGACAATCTTTAAAAATTTCAAAACATTTCATGCCGAATAGATGTTAATTAATTCATTACGGACTAAGAAAACTTTGAGCGAGTCGATATTTCTCTAATAGCCGATTTTGTATGAGATGCTTTGAGAGAACAATATCCCAGAGATGGTTAGGTCTATAGGTAAATTTTACAGTTAACTGCGATATTCCTTGGCGCAGCACCATCTTCTTGAGTACCTTTGCAGGCTCCAGGGGCAATCCATCATGCAAGATGGATAATGAAAGCCGTTTATTGCTTGAAAGTATTTTTGTTGTGTGACGAGTCCGAATTATTTCCACAAGAAGAGAACTGAGTTTGTGATGTTTGTATTCGTTATCGTCGTGTATGTCGAAACTTGGTTCTCTGACCCTTCTGCAGCCAAAGTGTAGTATATACTTCGAGCATTCTTTCAAAGGTTTAAACAGCATGTTTCCGATTGATATAGCTCCTCATGTGGTTTAATAGAAACCGAAAAGTCATTTATGGACCTCGTCTCCTGAATCTGTCGCCTTTGCATTCTCAATATCTAATTCGGCTTCTGCTACAAAAATAAAAATGGTTATGCATTGAATCATGAAATTGAACAATCAAATGAAAATAATTAAAGGTTCAAGTAGAAATCGTTCAAATCCATGAAACCATCAACTGTGGGATGGAGCAATTGGTTTATAATAAAACAGAACTTTTTTCTAGATTTTCCTTGAGAGACGGGTTCGTGAAGATAGGTCATTCGCAGAAGCGTAAAAAAAGGTATATTTTGTCAAAGCTCTACATCTAGTCAATAAACTGGAAGTTGTAAATGATCTGGCATAAAGAAGCAGCAAGCAAATGGACTACAATATTAACAAAAAAAGAGAAACTGATGCATTATATTATGTGTTTCAGGTTGCATCGGAGACCACCGTTATCAGGGCATAAAAAGACTTTAACAAAGAATAAGAATTAGAAAAACAAATGATCTTCTGATCATCTTTGCCCCCGCCCCCCAAATATTGTAGTGTTATAGTGCTACATACTGAAAATATAGTTAATGCAAGCGATTTAATTATTAGATTGAATCAGTTATTGCTGTTAAATAGTTTTTGATGTAAAAAATGAATGACTGTCAGGTGATTTGTTTCCTTTTTCTATGAATTCAATTATCTATGGACAGGGCTTCCAACGCTCTTATGGAGCGCAGCTTACACACAGTTCACGTTTTCTTACAATAGAATCGACTTTCGAGCAGCACAAAGGTCAAAATCAAAACTGAAAAATAAAAGCCACCCTACTGTGACAGTTCCAAAAAGACCCAGCATCACTTGCCCAATGATGATTAGGAATTCGCCTTTCTTGGCGATAGTAAGTCCGCATTTTTTTCTCTGCTTGCTTTATTGCTTTCCTTTTAGGCCGTATGATAGCACCAGCTCTCGCCCTTGCTGATTTTAATGAACTTTTTTTACATCAGTCTGGAGCTCAGCACACCAAACCTAGGACACCACGTCTGACACCCTAGTCTGGCACAACAAGCTGCACCAGGTCATGTGCATCAGTCCTATGCATCAGCCCTGAGGCACCAGCCACAGCCCCAGTGCACCAGGCCTACCGCACCACACCCCATGCAGTAACCCCGGCAAAGAAACCCCAGCACACTAGCCTTGGTTCACCAGCCCTGGCACACTGCTCCCAATGTACTGGAGCCTGCTCACCAGGACCAACACCCGAGGCCCAGCACACCAGATCCGGCACACCAGCCACCACACAACAGCCACAGTGCAGCAACTTCAGAAAACCAGCTCTGGCACTCCAACCCTGGTGCAGAAGCCTTGGTGTGCCAGCTCCGACTCACCACCCTTGGCACACCAGGTCACCAGTTCTGGCAAACCGGACCCTGCATACCAGGCCAGGTGTACCACACCCATTGCAGTGGACTCTGGACATCAGGCACAGTGTACTGAACTGTGCGCATTGGACCCTGTGCTCCAGCCTGGCACACAGGCCATTGTACCTGGCCTGACACAACAGGCACAGACCACTAGATCCAGTGTACCAAACCTGGCATACCGACCAAGGCATTTCAGCTCCATTGTACTAACTCCAGCATACCAACTGCAGCATAGCAAAGCTGGCATACTAGCTCCAAAACAGGATCTCTGACATATCAATTGCCACATTTCAATTCTGACATACCTAATCCTACCTACTAGCTCATTTGGGCTCAGGTGCCCAAGTATTTACAACAGACAATTACATTTCTCTCTGTCATTATTAACGTGTGTAAGACAGCAAAACGAAAGCTGAAATTTTAAATTTTGCATTTGAGAAATCTTTCACGCAGGAGGATCGTACAAACATACCGCCGTTTGAGTCTCGTACAGATTCCCGTATGGAGGACATAGTGATAGACATCCCTGGGGTTGTGAAGCAACTGAATGGGTTGAAAAAAATAAATCACCAGGTCCTGATGGGATTCCAGTTCGGTTTTCTATCTACATAAATGATCTTTTGGATAGGGTGGATATCAATGTGCGGCTGTTTGCTGATGATGCTGTGGTGTACGGGAAGGTGTCGTCGTTGAGTGACTGTAGGAGGATACACGATGACTTGGACAGGATTTGTGATTGGTGTAAAGAATGACAGCTAACTCTAAATATAGATAAATGTAAATTAATGCAGATGAATAGGAAAAAGAATCGGGTAATGTTTGAATACTCCATTAGTAGTGAAGCGCTTGACACAGTCACGTCGATTAAATATTTGGGTGTAACATTGCAGAGCGATATGAAGTGGGACAAGCATGTAATGGCAGTTGTGGGGAAGGCGGATAGTTGTCTTCGGTTCATTGCTAGAATTTTGGGAAGATGTGGTTCATCTGTAAAGGAGACCGCTTATAAAACACTAATACGACCTATTCTTGAGTACTGCTCGAGCGTTTGGGATCCTTATCAGGTCGGATTGAGGGAGGACATAGAAGCAATTCAGAGGCGGGCTGCTAGATTTGTTACTGGTAGGTTTGATCATCACGCGAGTGTTACGGAAATGCTTCAGGAACTCGGGTGGGAATCTCTGGAGGAAAGGAGGCGTTCTTTTTGTGAAGCGCTACTGAGGAAATTTAGAGAACCAGCATTTGAGGCTGACTGCAGTACAATTTTACTGCCGCCAACTTATATTTCGCGGAAAGACCACAAAGATAAGATAAAAGAGATTAGGGCTCGTACAGAGGCATATAGGCAGTCATTTTTCCCTCGTTCTGTTTGGGAGTGCAACAGGAAGGAACCCTCCGCCATGCACCGTATGGTGGATTGCGGAGTATGTATGTAAATGTAGATGTAAAATAGATTCTTAATTAATATTTACAGTTCTGCAAGAGTCCAAATAGGAAGTATGGCTTTGAAAAATATATTAATTTGTTTTATGCGTTCAGAAACCCAGTAGAGGTCCATTTCTTTTACAAAATTTAAACGAGGAAAATTCTAATTAATATTTTAATTGTGGGCTCACTTACAATACTAAAATGTCTATAGAATCTTGTTTGTTTAACATTTTAGTAAAGTTGGTTTCGAAATAAGAAATATGTAAAAGCTATTTAAGAGAATCAATATTACACCCACTTTCCAGAAGGTTCTATAAGGGCAGTTTTACGTAAAATGTATGCACAGTACATTTTTATAAGCGTAATGACATCTGTAGACCTACGTTCTACTAAAATTTAGAATGGCAAAATTTGCAGAAATTAAGATACATTTGTGATATTCGCTACTTATGGATCGTGATGTACATCAGTCCAACCAGCGATCACTTCTCCATGGTGTTTCTAGGTGTGGCACAATACAAACTGAATGTGTTATTTGCAAGATATCGTGCGTGAAAGAAGCAATCTGTGTTTCACAAGAATTTTTTTTCCTGAACCGTAGCTGATTCGTATAGAAAGACCTTTTCTCCTAGAGCACTGTAATTTGCGAGCTAAAAATAAGTTCTACAATGCTGCAACAGACGGATGTTATCGATCCTGGTGCAGGGCGCTGCAAAGAAAATAGAACGGCTGTAACACGTTCCATCGCGGAGCTTCTTTCGGAACCGCGCGGTACGTTGATGAGGTAGTCACGGATGGCGGGCAACACTTCTTTGGCAGAAGATTGTAATACTACAGCGCTTGCGAAAACTTCAGAAGAGTTTAGGGGTTATTTATACAGAGCCGCCACCAGTGAATGTAGCTAAAAGTTTCCATAGAAGAGTGAGCGGAACTAGACGAGATAAATGGTCACGTATTCTTACCCCACTCTCGTTAGTAAGCTTCTCCTGGCGAAGTGTCTTAAAAGTAATTTTCCAGTGTAGATGACTCTGATGAGTATGTACCGTTTCACCTCCTGGTTATCTCGATAGGTGCGATGGACATCAAATGCGGAGTCCTCATCCAGCTGTTGAATAACAATCAAACTATGTGTCTAATGAACTCATAAGAAGCTTAACAGATATCCGAGATTTAAACTAGAACAAAGATGAATGACGTATACATATCACCATGAAAAATGAAAGAAACCATCAGAATTCTGAAATGTGATAATTGTACGCAACAGATGTAGCAGTAATCGAAGGAAGGAAGGAGGAAAGCGATATTAGTATTCAAAGTGCCGTCAACGGGATTTCAATCTAGGATAGGGGAAAAATCGGCCATGATTTAAGAAACTTTGGTTTCAGTCTACATGACCATCTTCAGGTACAAAAGTTGAATTTCGTTTCTATGTATAAGTAGCATATCAGGTTTGTTACAATCGACTAATAAGCTTCCAGTTGAAGTAATATTCAGAATATTTGAGCTAAGATTTTTTTGTCTCTAACGTACAAAGTAATAGGTAAAACGAATATTTACACTGCCTGCCAAAAAAGTGGAGCATCCAGAAGACTTGGTCGGAAGTCGATTGAACTTTGTACATATGCACACACTGTTGGCGGCTATTTAAATGACTAGAATTGCATTCTCTGTGACAGGTAAAATGGACACCAGAGTGCATTAGTATTTTTCATGTTTAGCGTTGCTACCGGGCTTGTTGGAGTATATAAGGGGCTTAAACAGCATCAGATATTGAATGATCACTGTGAAGGACACGGAGATGCCGATAACTCGTGTGACACAGCATTATCATCGCCTGGCAAAGTTTGAAATGGACCTCATTGTGTGTCTCCACTTGGCCTGCTGGCCGTGTAATGTCAAGACTTGTGGGATATTCAGATGTGACTGTGGCCCGATGTTGGACTGCATGGGAACATGAGCCTGAGCTTACTCCTCATCAATGTTGCCGTCGATCACGTGTGACCACCACAAGGAAGGACCACAGTATTCTGCACCAAACGCACTGTAACGCCCTCACATCTGTGCCTGCTATCCGAGGAGTAATGGACTCCCTCCAACATTTTATGTTTTCAGGCACTAGTGGTTGGAGACAAGCCACAGGCAGAATATGGAAATACCGCCCCATGCGTAGGCTGCTAATAAGACCACAACACGGAAGGCTGCTTCTAGAGGAAGCATGGACTGGTGATGAATAGCGTCGTCTTGTATTCAGCGATAACTAGGGATTTCGCACTACCGCGGATGGCTGTTGTCGGTGAGCACAGAGGCAACATCCCATTCTTCCAGTGTTTGGAGAGGCACAGCGGCATTACTCGTGGTGGGGAGCTATAGGGTATAATTTCATGTTATAGTTGGTACGAGTGGACTCTAACGGCTCAACGGTACGTTACATAATAGTGCGTCCTCATTTATTAGCTATAGCAGTATGGCGCAATTTTTCGAGACGACAATACTCATCCACACATGTCATGTGTCTCTATGAACTGTATATGTGATGTTGAGCTAATTCTCTCCAGCAAGATCACCATATCTGTCCCCGATAGCACATGTATGGGACGAGTTCGGATGTCAACTCCATCCCAGTGTCGGTATTCAGGATATCAAGCACCAGCTACAACTGTTGTGGACCAGCTTTCCACAGTAGAGGATACAACGGCTTTATGAAACGCTTACCAAGCGAACCAATTCAGACGAGGGGTGGGCGGAAGGGGGGGGGGGGGGGGGGTACTATGTTATACTGATAAGTACCTCATACTAACAAGTTCTGTGTAAATTAGAGTCAAGTTCGTAACCAGCGAAATAATATAATATACCCTCTCGATGAGGGGAGTTTCGTTTCATTCCTTTTCGTTCTCCTCTTCTGGGTGCTTAAGTTTTAAGGTCCGACAGTGTATTTAGAAGTGGGGTTTCACATCTCGTTGACATGGAGGTCATCAGAGACGGAGCACAAGCTCAGAATGTTTCAGGTTGGAGGAAGGAAATCGGCCGTGCCCTTGTAGAGGAACCATAAAAGCATTTAGCTGAAGCGATTTAGGGAAATCACTAAAAAACCTAGATCTGGATGGTCGGACGCGTATCCGAACCGTCGTCTTCCAGAAAGCGAGACCAGTGTGCTAAACATTGCTCGGTAGTTGAATTTAGAGAAATAAAAGTAAGAAACGTTATTCTTCCTGCGGAGTTACGAGCAGAATTAGTTGTTTTGCAGAGAGTTACGGCTACGACATATAATGTTTTAAGTATAACATTATTTGTTTCACCATGTAGCTAAGGTATTTGAAACAATTGTCTCTAAGTCATTTCAAATCAGATCACTGTTAATTTCAGTCGGGGAGCTAGAATCATTCAAAGTTTTAGGGGTGGATGATATATTGTGTTCATAACTGGCTATGGCTCAAATGGATGTTCTGGTGGCGAAGAATTCAAATAAGTTTCCATTTTCCTGAATGCGCAGTCTAATGCGTTTTCTAAAAGACCTGCAAATGGGACGCAGACTTGCTAGTGTCATGGAGTGACAAGCTTTCTATATGCATTGTAACTGTGAACAGAAGTTGTTTCTGAATGCATGTTAAGTATATAGCCTGTGAAATCGACTGTTTCCTTCGAAAATAAAATCTTCATAGTCCTGTGTGCAAATTAAACTCATTCCAAGTATCTATTTTTATTCATGTAAGTCGAGTCTTTTTTGGCACACCCTTTATACACTAGACTGCATACCGGTCACGAAAGCTGACAGCGGCCTGGAGAGTGATGTGCTAACCGCGTGTCCGTGCCCCTCCATATCCTCATCCAGTGACGCCTGTGGGTTCAGGATGACGCGGCGGTCGGTCGCTGCCTTTGGACCTTCCTAAGCCTGTTTATATGGAGAGAGAGGGGGGGGGGAGAGAGAGGGGGGGAGAGAGAGACTGGGTTGTATAAATCAGTTCTCTTTCAGTCCTTATATTTTTGTCTTAAGCTATTCGTCTTGGAATGTTAGTTTTGACCGATATTGTCCATGCATATAAACTATTTGTAATTTATTTAGCAAAGGTTGTTCTTTTGTTTCCTAACGTCGTTTTGTTCACTGACGGTATGTACGGCGCATGTACGCTCTTTTGGAAACAGTGATCCGTTAGTTTCCTATACTTTCTAGGAACTTTAATAACCGATGTTACATTCTGACGGTTTTTTATAATTTGTATTTTAATTAGGTCTTTCATGATCTTACATGTCAGTATACTAGTACACATTTGGTTACGTTCCTTTACTTTTGGAATGTTGGCTGCTTTGAGGTTAATATCGAGTCACACTGCAATTGTCCCGTGGTGCGATACGGTGTGTCCATTCGCATTTGCAGTGCTGGTACAAAAGTATCGTGATTATGTAATGATGTAAATGTTTACTAGAAAACTAATCAGATTCATAGCGTTATCGGGGTATGGATATTATGCAGATAAATGTGCTGTAGATGATATTATTAACACATATTTCCAACGTTTTTTGAATTGATAGGTCTTTCATTTCGTAAATTATCAAGCAACGTTTGTACACTGATAAATGGTCGACCAGATTATAATAGTATTAACGTAGCTAGTAAAGAATAAGTGAGGTCATCGTTCAAGTTTTTGGTGTCAATTTTCATTTTCAAGTTTTTGTATTCGTGTTATTTTCATGCCCCCTGTTGGGGGCGGGATGGCATCGGCCTAGCCGCCGTTTTTCACGCGATGAAAAAGACAACATATATATATATATATATATATATATATATATATATATATATATATATATATATATATACTAGACAAAAGATATGTATACAAAATTTTTTTATTGAGAATGTTTATGATAAAATTATCATTACGAAGATCTACATCTACAATGCCGGAAAAAAATGCAACACCCTCAGAATCAAAGCCGTTTTATTGACAAATGATGTAACAGGTAGTTTGTAGGAGTCTATGATAACAAATTCAGACCAAATTAAATACACATGTCACAGTAAAGATCGCTCAAACAGTCGCATCAGTGTACCTACCCTCCCGCCCCTCCCCCTCCCTCCCTCCCGGCCCTCTGGTGGCAACGGTGTATTTTCGCATGCAAACAATCGTAAAGATGCCGAAAGGTATCCTGCGGAAGACTGTTCCAAGCGTCTTGTACCTTTTGTTGCAATTTGGTGAAGTTCTTGCAGGCTCTGGAGAACGAGTAAGTTCCAGCTTCATAATATCTCATAAGTGTTCAGTTAGCGAGAGATTTATTTATTTTGTTTATTTACACATAGAGTTCCGTAGGACAAAATTGAGGAGCAAATCTCCAAGGTCATGGAACGTGTCAGTACATGAAATTACAACATAAAAATAATAACAGATAAAAATAAATGTTTATGAACCCGAAAAAAGTCACTCCATAAGTTTAAGTAAACGCAATCAACAATACAATAAGAATCAGCTTAATTTTTCAAGGAACTCCTCAACAGGATAGAAGGAGTGACCATGACGAAACTCTTCAGTTTCGATTTTAAAGCGCGTGGATTACTGCTAAGATTTTTGAATTCGAATGGTAGCTTATTGAAAATAGATGCAGCAGTATACTGCACACCTTTTTGCACAAGAGTTAAGGGAGTCCGATCCAAATGCAGGCATGATTTTTGCCGAGTATTAACCGAGTGAAGGCTGTTTAGTCTTGGGAATAAGATAATATTGTTAACAAGAAATGACAATAAGGAATATATACATTGAGATGCCAATGTCAAAATACCCAGACTCGTGAACAGGGATCGACAAGAGGTTCGTGAACTTAGACCACTTTTTGCCCGAACCGCCCGTTTCTGAGCCAAAAATATCCTTTTAGAATGGGAAGAGTTACCCCAAAATATAATCGGGCTGTATTGCTGTCCAGGGCAGTCGCTGTACACCACGAAGAACACGTTGCGTCACAACAGTCGCATGCGCACATGCATTGTCCGCCAGAAAAAGCACATCACCGTCCTGCCGAAGAAATGGCAGTAACGCGGGGTAACAGCCTTTGCAATGTAGCGGGCACTGGTTACTTTGCCCTGCGGAAACCCCAGATTTGATCGCGAGTCGTAACTGGTGGCCTGAAATGGAATCTACGTGCCGCGGGCGATTGCAGTCTGGATTAGGCAGCTCGGCAGGTACACACCGTACGTCCGTCACTCCGCATACAGACAGAACCTACTCTCATCATTAACAACAACAGAGCGCCATTCCACTCTCCAGTCGACTATTTCACGACACCAAAACTGCCGTGCGTTTCGATGTCGGCGTGTGAGTGGTAGCCTGACCAGAGGCACACCTGATCTTAGTCCTGACGCAAACATACGGCTCCCAATGTTCACTAGCGACACATTTTTTTGTTATTATTCCACAAAAACAGTAACAAAAATGGCTAGCTTACACTGAAATGACATAAATAAGGCGACAGATAATTGCAGTCATAAATTACAGCATTCAAAGAATGAGGAATGATATGCAGTCTTTAGCAGTAGCACACATTTAGCATCTCCACTGTCACCTTCAACTGGTGCCAGTTTATCAGTCAGAGGTTCCTCATCATCATTTTCCAGACCCGAATTAATCATTCAGTAAATCCTTGATGTGTGTTCCTTACAGGGTAAATTATGTGGACAGAAGAGCAGTCCCGAACAGCGACATCGCAAAGTCCTTCACTGCCTTGTTATTTTTGTTCCGGCCTTCTAAACGCATCCTTATGGAGTTCAAAATCTTCGTTTATAACAGACCCCAGATGTTTGCCTTCATATTCTTGTATTCTGTTGTACTATTGATTTATTTTTCATGTGTGACTTGCCGGTGAGGTTAGGGTCGGGAACGTGGCACAACCCATCCCCTCTCCCCGAGGAATCCACTTCCTAACCTATTCCCATTCTGTTGAAGACGATTCGGAGCATGCTACCGTATTTATTATTGTGATTCTGATACTTAAGTTTTTTACCGAATTCATTTTCCATATACATCTTGTATTCAATATGTTCATCGCTCCCAACATTGTTAAAAACGTAACTTGTATATTTGCCCATTAACCAAATCACTGCGTTAGTTTTTGCCTGAGGATAGCAACTTTCTTCTGGTCTGAAGAAAATGTTAGTCGGTACATTGTTTGCTGAAGTCCTTGTTATTTGAGCAATTTTCTCCCTGGTCCGCCTCCAGTTGATAATCCGATCTCCACATGTGTAACGATGAGGCACACTATCAACGAGGTTGCATTTGCTGCAGAGGTTAGTGTCACTTAAACCGATGGCAAAGAGACGCTCATTAGTGCTGATGATGTTGCCTTGTACCACGCTGTTCTCACGTCAGACGAAAGAACATCACTACTGATGTTTTTCCAGACCACATTCCATGCTATTCCAGCATATTTAGTTTCTATGTTATTTTTCCTTTCATGTTTCCGTCTTTCAGCTAAAATCGCCTTCGCTGTAACGTTTTTGGAGTTTAAAAGCTTTTGCTGAGATACCTTTGTTCAAGATAATACTCCCTAATACGTTTTAGTTTAAAACTTATTTTTTGTATATCTATCGGCGGCTCTACACTTTCTGGGCTGACAATGTCGTGTAGTTTTGCTGTAATGCACCATGGATTGTTACACATTACGTTCCATGTTCGTTGACTTACAATGCCATCGCTTTAGACTTGATGTCGGTTAGTCCCATTCCTCCATTGCTTGGATCCAAAACTGCTGTCTTCACCGGTACTCGAAACAATTCCCCTTTCCACAGAAACTTTGCTGAGGTGAACATGATCGTCTTCGCCACCATTGATGGAATGGGGAGAACCTGTGCTATGTAGTAGGACTTGGATATACGTGTTAATAAACAGTATTCTCTGGAACTGATCTATGCTACGTTGACAGTTTTCAATCAAAGCTCCCTTATTTTTCTTGCCACCTCCCGCCAATTCATTGCTATCATTTTTAAAAGGGAAGTTGTCAATGCTATTCCAAGAGATTTGTGTTCATTAACATGGTTCGCCCCCTCAATGCGCAAGTTAGCAAGCCGCTTTATAATCAGAAATTTACTTTTGTTTTCATTTACCCACGCACCTGATGCGGAACAGTATTTTGCAAGTGTCATCTCTAGTTGTGTCACATCTGCTTGGTTTCTGATGATTACGCCTACATCGTCCGCGTAAGCACCTACCACGGTCTGTGTTCCTTGGATGGTAATGCCTGTCAGCCTGTGCTGTTGCTGTCTCAGGAAAGGTTCCAGCGATATAACGAACAGGAGCATAGATAAGGGGCTTCCTTGGGTCACACCCCTTTTTCTTTCAATTTGTTTTGTCAGTTGACAGTTAACGGAGATTTGCGCAGTACACATCGGTTACACCGTCTGCCCATATTTCTTCCCTGGACGATGTTCGGTCGGCACTTGCTGCTCTCACCGCGCGTCGATCTTGATCTGCGTCTGAACTACATTAACGTCCAGAACCTGATCTACGAGTGTGGGAATGTTCGACAGACCACTGCTGAAGCAACTACACACCCAAGGCATCGTGTAGCTACCCGTCGATACATACACCATCGTTCCTGAGCCCCACAATGAGACTCTAAAGTTGTCCAGCCTGAGAATATACTCGTCGGCAGAGCATAATTGTACCCTAGAATGAACGGTGCACTCGCTGTTCACCTCGAAACTCAGCGCAGTTACTGCCTGCAGAGCCAAAAGAGAGAACGCACAGTCAAGACTCTGGAGCATGTAACACCGAAAATGGAGATAAAATACCTTCTGCACCATCCAAAATTTTCGCCGTTTAATATCCGTTGATAACTTGCACTGTACTTTTGATTCTGAAGCTGTAAGCTGTATTACGGAAACTACGTTTAATACGTAATCGATGTATTAGTGTACTTATTTTTTGACTGTATAATTTATTGTAACGATCTTGCCGCAGTGGATACACCGGTTCTCGTGAGATCACCGAAGTTAAGCGCTGTTGGGCGTGGCCGGCACTTGGATGGGTGACCATCCGGTCGCTATGCGCTGTTGCCATTTTTGGGGGTGCACTCAGCCTCGTGATGCTAATTGAGGAGTTACTCGACCAAATAGTAGCGGCTTCGGTCAAGAATACCATCATAACGACCGGGAGAGCGGTGTGCTGACCCCACGCCCCTCCTATCCGCATCCTCCTCGGAGGATGACACGGCGGTCGGATGGTCCCGGTAGGCCACTCGTGGCCTGAAGACTTTTCGGTTTCTATTAAGCCACATGAGGAGCTATATCAATCGGAAACATGCTATTTAAACCTTTGAAAGAATGATCGAAGTATATACTTTGTACAAATGTGTGTGAGATCTTATGGGACTTAACTGCTAAGGTCATCAGTCCCTAAGCTTACACACTACTTAACCTATATTATCCTAAGGACAAACACACACACTCATGCGTGAGGGAGGACTCGAACCTCCGCCGTGACCAGCCACACAGCCCATGACTGCAGCGCCCCAGACCGCTCGGCTAATCCCGCGCGGCGCACTATATACTATACTTCGGCTGCAGAAGTGTCAGAGAACCAAGTTTCGACATACAAGATGACAAAGAAAATACAAACATCACAAACTCAATTCTCTTCTTGTCGAAATAATTCTGACTCATCACACAACAAAAACACTTTCAAACAATAAACGCTTTCATCGTCCACTTTGCATGATGGATTGCCCCTGGAGCCTTTATAGGTACTCAACGAGATGGTGCTACGCCAAGGAATATCGCAGTTAACTGTAAAATTTACCTATAATCATCTCTGGGGTATTGTTCTCTCAAAGTATCTCAAACAAAACCGGCTGTTAGAGAAATATCGACTCATTCAAAGTTTTCTTAGTCCGTACTGAATTAATTAACGTCGATTCCGCATGAAGTGTTTTGAAATTTTTAAAGATTGTCGTAGTTGTACCGTGTTTCCTCAGCCCATCCTGTCATCCAAAATACTGAAAAAATTATTTTGTAGGAAAACACATGCAGCTCTAAAAGTTCTAACATTTGATGCTGTGTCAAAATTTGAACTAACGTGAGACTGAGAGTTTCATCTACGTCTATAGCCTGGTCTTTTCCAGTAGCGTATCACATATACAGGCGTACCGTGAGGTCACTAGGTGTCACAATTTGAAAGAATCGCAGAAAGTCTTTCTATCACGTCGTTACCTGTTAATGCCGGTGTTAATTTACCATCACAGAGGACGGTGGCATCAATAGCCTTTTGTATGTATGGATCCACAGCCGTTGTAAATAAATTAAAAAAGCACTCCGTCTTCAGGCCACAAGTAGCCCATCGGGAGCATCCGACGGCCGTGTCATCCTCAGTTGAGGATGCTTTGTAATTTATTGTAATTATAGTGAAAATATTGTAAATTGCTGGGGAATTTTATTGAAATGTATCGATAGCAACGACAAATTGATAGCAGCTATGCCGTTGTTTATCTTTTCGAATGGAGAGTCTCTGTCGCGTTTCGAGCAGGGAGGATTGCGGAAGAGTTGGGCGCTCCCGCCGACGCGATGTGCAGCTATGCTCGCCCCAAGGTAGACACGCCTGATTCGTTAACTTGGTAACTTGTGAAACTTGTGATAAGTTCCTATGGCACCAAACTGCTGAGGTCACTGGTCCCTGGATTCGCTAACCTGCGAGTATTGAGAGCACGGTAGGAATGGACAGGCGGAGGAAGCTGCGATTCTAACCATTGCCTGTCCCATAATTATCTTTGGCTTTGGAGACAACTCACGGTTCTCGAACAGCAGCAACAATGGCAGCTCAGCATTGTAGTCGACTATATTCTTCGTAGTTCACACAGCTACAACATCGTAAGACCGTCAAGTGACATAATAATGTAGAGGATTCACCCAGTTGATTTCTTTCACAAAGTTTGAATAGCTTGAATAATAACTTGCAATAGTTAAAACTTGTAGGGCACCTGTGTTGGCATTGTCCTCAGACGTTATTACCAAGCAGTGCTCCTTTTCCTTTCCATGCAATCACCGAGTGTCGTAAGAATAAATTTTTACTGTAAGTTGGTGTGTTTGCTAAAGGCCGCAGTAACTGATCGTTCTTATATTGCATAACAGAGGCTACTTAAAGTAAAATTTCCGTGGCAAAACTAATAACTACAAAAAAATGTGTGTGAAATCTTATGGGACTTAACTGCTAAGGTCATCAGTCCCTAAGCTTACGCACTACTTAACCTAAATTATCCTAAGGACAAACACACACACCCATGCCCAAGGGAGGACTCGAACCTCCGCCGGGACCAGCCGCACAGTCTATTACTGCAAAGCCCTAGACCGCTCGACAAATCCCGCGCGGCTAATAACTACAGATACAGCATAAATTAAGAGCGTGAAATTTCATTTACACTACTGGCCATTAAAATTGCTACACCACGAAGGTGACGTGCTACAGACGCGAAATTTAACCGACAGGAACAAGATGCTATGATATGCAAATGATTAGCTTTTCAGAGCATTCACACAAGGTTGGCGCCGGTGGCGACAGCTACAACGTGCTGACATGAGGAAGGTTTCCAACCGATTTCTCATACACAAACAGCAGTTGACCGGCGTTGCCTGGTGAAACGTTGTTGTGGTGCCTCGTGTAAGGAGGAGAAATGCGTACCATCACGTTTCCGACTTTGATAAAGGTCGGCTAGTACCCTATCGCGATTGCGGTCTATCGTATCGCTACATTGCCCCTCACGTTGGTCGAGATCCAATGACTGTTAGCAGAATATGGAATCGGTGGGTTCGGGAGGGTAATACGGAACTCCATGCTGGATCCCAACGGCCTCGTAGCACTAACAGTCGAGATGACAGGCATCTTATCCGCATGGCTGTAACGGATCGTGCAGCCACGTCTAGATCCCTGGGTCAACAGATTGGGACGTTTCCAAGACAACAACCATCTGCACGAACAGTTCGAAGACGTTAGCAGCAGCATCGACTATCAGCTCGGAGACGGCTGCGGTTACCCTTGACGCTGCATCACAGACAGGAGCGCCTGCGATTGTTTACTCAACGACGAACCTGGGTGCACGAATGGCAAAACGTCATTTTTTCGGATGAATCCAGGTACTGTTTACAGCATCATGATGGTCGCATACGTGTTTGGCGACATCGCGGTGAACGCACATTGGAAGCGTGTATTCGTCATCGCCACACTGGCGTATCACCAAGCGTGATGGTATGGGGTCCCACGGGTTACACGTCTCGGTCACCTCTTGTTCCCATAGAAGGCACTTTGAACAGTGGACGTTACATTTCAGATGTGTTACGACCCGTGGCTCTACCTGGGTGGTTGTTCTGGGTACTGATTTCTCAGGATCTATGCACCCAAATTGCGTGAAAGTGTAATCACATGTCAGTTCTAGTATAATATATTTGTCCAATGAATACCTGTTTATCACCTGCATTTCTTCTTGGTGTAGCAATTTTAATGGACAGTAGTGTATTCTGTATTTAGCGTATCGAGTGACTTCTGCTGGCTTGGTATGCATTTTATTATTGTTATTTTGGAAGTAAAACCAATTGCTCATTTGGTTAAAGTAAATTCAGTTGAATCTTTCAACAATCAAAAGTAAATTGCTTGCCTTTTTCTAAATTTTGCATTACTTTACGCTGAGGGTACTGAAACTTATTTTTTTACGTAAGAGACTTCAAGTTAAGCCAGTCATTTACGTAACCAGTAATTTTACTTAACGTTACTTTCAAAATTTAGTATTTCAGAATAAATAAATGCAAACTCAGTGCTTTGCGATTAATTTATTTTCTCGTGAACTGTTGTGCCGTGGAACAGCGTGACAACCTTCTGTTGCCACGCCAGTGATTACTTGTTTAAATTTCTTTGCCATTACCTTTATCAAGATTCAGGATATTTATTGCTCTAGCGGGCTGGCGACCGTTTAATTAGCCCTTTTTAGCTAATGAGTGTTTTCTTTGTGTTATCAGTGACTTTTGCAGTAAATGTTACGTGGTACACTTTTTCCTCTCTGTGCTGCTCGTGAGCGATTGCACTATATTCCACCCATTTGAAAATTATCAGCAGTATTCAGCTTAAATTTAGAATAGATTCTTTCTTCATAAGAGTCTATTGTACACTTTCCTCCAAGTAACCGGGGTTATTTTCCTTCGGTAACGATGGCCTTACTCACTGTACAAAGTCCTTAGGGATATGCGATCACGGTCGGTTATATAGCAATCAAGTATGACAGTTAGGAAATGGGAGGTTACAAGCACCATCTCATCACCGATGACAGTAACGAATCAATCACTAACACTACAACCCCCCCGTATGCACATATTATACAGTGTTGCCACTGAACACCGTCCTTGAGGATGTTGTACTTTTCGCCAGCAGTGAATATCTACATGTATTCCCTGGGTGTCGCTACACAGTGCGTTTTGGAGGGTGTTTCGAACCGTTAATAGCTAGTTTCTGTCCTGTTCTGCGTGAGTAGTGAGCGAAGGAAAAATGTCTGCGTATAAGCGTCCTTTGTTCTCATTGTGCTTAAACATGGCGCACGATGATTACAGCAAAACTGCCACACTGTATTCCTCGATTAGCGGTTCTTTAAATTTAACCAACAGGTCTTCGCGAGAACAAAGTGATTTGTCTGCCAGAGATTCCAATTTCAGCTCCCTAAACACCTTTGTTGCACTTCCATGTGGCCTATATCAAGCCGTTGTAATCCCTGTAGCGCGTCTCTGGAGCCCTTGCGAATTGTGCTTGACGGGAGACATCGAACTAACTCACACGGTGGAGTGGTACTCTAGAATTGGTCGCGCTAGTGCTTTGAATGCGACTTTCTCTACGGATGCAATGCACTCTCCCAGATATCTTCCAACAAAGTTAACTCTTTCAATCGCTTTCCGCATTAGAGATTTTACGTCTTTGTCATAGTTAATTTCGCTTCTTAGTATTACACCTAAATACGAGTATTAATAGGATTTGACGAGCTACAGATATTCACTATTAATACAGATATGTGTCGTTCTGTAGTGGATGGGGATGATTGCAATGAGGGCTTCTGGTATCTATTTTAGGGATTTGAGTGGGTGTAAGGTTGAAAGGGATGCCACGTGAAAAGAATGAGAAATGTGTATAGGGTAACGACCTAATAGGAGCGAAATGAATATCGGAAAGCGAATAGGAATTTAATTCAGCAGGAGATAGATATGCTGTAACCTTCATCTGGGATGAATGGGAAGGGTACGTTATGGTCTATGCTCTGGTTGTATTTCAGATATCACGATCTGGGCAGGGAAGAAGATAAAAATTTCCCTGGAAAGTGTAATGTTTGGAGGTAGAAGGAAAAAAAACATTGTATAGGTATAGTTCAGACAACAGGCCACGGTTCTCGAGGATGGGGCGTGCAATGGAGTGTTGGGACTCAGTTCTACGGGAGTTGTGCCACTTGCGAAGATATCCCAGATGTTTGAGGAGGTATGGGAACCTCTTTAGATGTTACAGGATGTGGGTAGCAGAACGTTGTCGGAATGCGTGTCATTCACTGATTTTAAGGACGCAGTGAAACCCGGGAGATGGGGGAGGGATATACAGCATACGTTTGAGTGAGGAAGATACGGATGAAGGTCTTGAACATGTGGGTATCAATGCTGAGATGTAGTCCCCAAGTTCTGCCGTGTAATTGATCCAGTGGTTTTAGTCTGTTGTGGGATTTATTTTCAGTGAAATCCACAAGGTTGCAGGAGAGCTTCTGTAAAGTTTGGAAGGTAGGAGACGAGGTACTGGCAGAAGTAAAGCTGTGAGGACGGGGCGTGAGTCGTGCTTGGGTAGCTCAGTTGGTAGAGCACTTGCCCGCGAAAGGCAAAGGTCCCGAGTTCGGGTCTCGGTCTGGCACACAGTTTTAATTTGCCACGAAGTTCCGAAATCCACTTAGTTTTTAATAGAATGTTGGGCCTCGCCATTTCAGGATTTTGATGTAAGGAATCCATCGAAACATAAATACATTTTCGGTTGCGCTTACTAAATTACAATACAGGCGATAGATTCTCAAATGGGGGAGGTGCAAATTTATTAACCACAGAGCTATTTTTATTTTTCTTCCTGGAAAAACAACCTGTGCGTCGTGTGTCAATGTGAACAAGCAGTTCAGAGCCACATCTACTACTTTTTGCAGATGACAAGCAGTTTTTTGCTGCTTTGCCCTCCACAGGTCGGAGGAGATAATTCAACTGCAGACGCGAAAATTATGATAGCTCTACCATTGCTCTCGATTAGCGCTTACTTTAGCTGTTATTGCAGTGCAAACGATGTTAGCTTGAAGGCTGAAATTGCAGCACAGGCGTACGGCCGCAGTAATGCATTCCAGTAATTTGTACTTGTAATGGCGTGACAGGCACACGTTGCGTGTTTTATTGCGCCTCCGTCTTCAGGAGGTAAGTACTGCGTTTACCGCTCGCCTGCCGTGTCTTTTGATGTTCTCCCTGTTGCCTCTCCTCTCAGTCAAGTACTCACTCCCTTACTTTGTGACCGTATACAAAGTACTCGCCTCTGATGGACGTGCCAGTGGTCGCACTGCTCACTGCTGTGTCTGTAATTCGTATCACAAAGAACGATTAGAATAACTTCTATCGTAGCTCGGTCCTAGGAGGGCTTTGTTGCCACAGTGTAATGAAGAGTGGTCATAAGTGCAAAGTTTTGAAGTGGTGGTCACACGATGTGGCGTTCGCTGTGTTATTCAGTGGTTTGATATTTAACTAATTTGTAAATGAAAATGATAATCTTATTTTATTACATTGAGTAATTACTAAATAATTTTTCTCCCGGCTAAAGATTTGGTCAAGTTGCTAAAGAATTCCAAGTAAACGTCGTGTTAAAGTGTTGTCTATAAGTTGTGTGTCACTAAATCACAGTTCATACAACAGATTCTATGCAAGTATTGATTAATGGAAGCAGTTATCTTCAGCAAAATGATCATTAAAACCACCGAATATCAGCCGCGCACAACACTGTCGTATGTTACCTGAAACATTATTCTTCGCAACTCGTGCTTAATTAATTTCGGCTCCGTACATCAGCTAGAAAAGTTTGTTACAAGGATCGTGCTATGAGCACTGTTTTTAAAGAACCAATCTGATTCGAATTATTTTCATTAAAATGAGTTCGGGACCACCGGTGCACATTTATTTTTACACAGTTGTATTACCTTTGACATTTATGTCTGCAGAGTTGTGTAATTTGAATTTGCCGCTGAGATAATTGTTAAGATGGCGGCAGACAATTGATGGAGACTTTCTATTGTTAGAGCAAATAAGATAAGTATTTGAAATGCTTATTAAACTTTACTTTCGTATTGTGCACTATTTAGACTTCATCAAGCAAACATTTGATTTTTTTTCTAAGGCAAACACAGAAACGCGATACAAATCGCTATCATCAATGGCTGCGCTCCTTGCAGCGGAAAGAAATAATTAACACAGATAACGCTTATTGAGTGAGGAATTAAAGTTACAAATAATTATTAACTCATATTTATAACGATAATGAACTCTATTCTCAAGTAATAATTAACAAATAATTACAATTTCTTAACAGACCTCAGTTTGATATGCCTCCGCAACCTACAAAAGCCGTCCAACAAAAGGTAAAAACAATGGAAGACAAACGCAGATCATAAAAGGAATTTACAATTATCATTGTTTTTGCATGACACACATCGATATGTCCAACCACATCACAAAACATTATATAAATTATTAATATTTATCATCGTTTTCACTGTTTTTTCATATGTCGAGCAGATAATGTTTATAACTGTCAGAAGCATAACTTCCTCTCGCCGCACTGCAGCTAAAATTTATCTCGTGGATGTTACAACGACATACATAGTAAACAGACTCTTCCTCTAAACATACGTTACAGAATATGCAAGTCAAAGCAGACAGATTTCACAGCACGATTTCTTGTATACTAGCAAAACGAAAATGTGTACTGAGGTGACAAAAGTGATGGTATAGCGATATGCATGTATATAGATGGCGGTAGTATCGTACACGCAAGGTACAAAAGGGAGTCTTTTGGTGGAGTTGTCATTTATACTCAGGTGGTTCATGGGAAAAATGTTCCCGATGTGTTTCTGCCCGCACGACGGGAATTTACACTCACACGGGGAGGCCACGACGTTTGGAACGCGGATTTACTGAAACTTCGTACACTCGTAGTACTCCACGAGGACAACAAAATGCGTAAGCAGTAGCGCGGACTTCTCAAGCGTTCCTGAGAAAATCCCAAGACAATGTCGGTCGTCGAATACATATCTGTGCGTGGCCATTTTAACCACGAAGCGGCTGCAGCCGAGTGGTGTCGGCACGGTAGCTCAGGGTGTTCGGTCAGAGCGTCAGCTTCCGCGAACGAACAAACTGAACGGGTGTTATCGGACTTTCACCCTGAACAAATTCAGCGAACAGTATAGAACAAAATGGTTTTTTTTTTTTAAAAAAAAAAAGAGTGGTTGGCGTTCAAGCCGCTGGATCGAGTTCCGTTCGTCAGTTTCTTTTTTACTTTCAAGACAGTCATTTTCTTTACTATTTATACGAGGGCTATCCACAAAGTACATTACGTTTTGGAATTAAAAATAAATAAAGTATTGGAAATTTTTTTAATTATATACAGATGAAAGCCACACTTAAATACTACTTTTCTACATAGTTGCCATTTAAATTAAGGCATTTATCGTAGCGATGGACGAGCTTGGAAATTCCTTCGTCGTAAAATTCGGCCGCCTGCGTCTTCAACCACGTGGTTACCTCTTCTTGAAGCTGTGCGTCGTCATCAAAACGCTGCACAGCCAAGCACTTCTTCATTGCTGGGAATAAGTGGAAGTCGCTCGGTACCAGGTCGGGACTGTACGGCGGATGAGGAAACAACTGCCACTTAAAAGATTCGAGAACTTCACGAGTGGCATTTGCCGTGTGGGCCCGGGCGTTGTCGTGAATCAGCAAGTTCTTTGAGCCCAACTTTCCCCTGCGCTTGTTTTGTATTGCTCTTCTGAGGTTGTGCAGAGTTTGGCAATACCTTTGAGAGTTTATTGTAGTGCGTCTTTCCAGGAAATCCACAAAAATCACACCTTTTCTGTCCCAAAAGAGGTAACCACGTGGTTGAAGGCGCAGGCGGCCGAATTTTACGACGAAGGAATTTCCAAGCTCGTCCATCGCTACGATAAGTGCCTTAATTTAAATGGCAACTATGTAGGAAAGTAGTATTTAAGTGTGGCTTTCATCTGTATATAATAAAAAAATTTCCAATACTTTATTCATTTTTAATTCCAAAACGTAATTTACTTTGTGGATAGCCCTTGTATTACAATTGATATAATGGGAAAAATACGTGTAATCGGATGAACTTTTATTAAATTTACAATGTTATTTGGCAGTCTACTAATTTTTACTATCACAAATAATGTAATATTAATAACTATCGACTAGTAAACGACCAAACGCATAAAGTGATACTGAAAATGTATGCTTGTCCGTGTGTTCAAAACTGTTCGTATGTAATCGGAAGAGAACGACAAACTGCTTCTCGGAAGACGCTATTAAAATACACTCGATACTGCATAACCAATTATCAGCGCCGATTTTTAAGGAAATATTGCGTTATGCATGGTTTGCTTCCAAACTATCGTCTGAAAGAGAGGTTTTTGAAAGTGTTAACGAGGTTTGTTTTTCCACGGAAAACGTCAAAAGATCTTGCGTATGCGGAAACATAGCATTTATTCAATGCAGCTGGTGCCGTTTAACTTTATGTTTTCCATGTTTTTACGAAAAATACCATCCTGCAACTTGTACTCGTAATGTCGAAAGTGACGATTAATTGTACATCTTTCGAAAGCCGTCTGTGCCGGTCAAAACTTGGAGGTAACAAGTCGTTTCGGGCTCGTTCCAGGTATAAGGGATGTCTCAAATCACGGACAAGCATACACTGTCAGTATCACTTTATGCGTTTGGTCGTTTACTAGTCGATAGCTATGAATATTACATTATTTGTGATAATAAAAATTACTACATTGCCAAATAACATTGTAAATTTAATAAAAGTTCACCCGATTACACGTATTTTCCCCATTATATCAACTGTAATATAAATAATAAAGAAAATGACTGTGTTGAAAATAAGAAAAAAAACTGACGAACGGAACTCGATCCAGCGATCCAGCGGCTTCAACACCAAACACTTTTTTTAAAAAAACATTTTGTTCGTTGAAATTGTTCAGGGTGGACGTCCAATGTCACCTATTCAGTTTGTTCGATGATCCGTTCGCTCATTTTTTTATTATAAAGGGTAGCTAACTCTCTGACCGAACAAGTTTTTTTTTAAAAATCTCATTTTGTTCGCATTTGCTCGTTACATCTCGTCGGGGCGGACGTCGGAAGACATCCGTTTAAGTTCGTTGACGATCGGTTAACTCAGTTTTTTTTTATTACAGAGGGCACGTAACCCTCTGACCGAACACGCTGAGCTACCGTGCCGACACCACTCGGCTGCAGCCCCTTCATCGTTAAAATGGCCACGCACTGATGTATATTCGACGACCGACATTATGTTGGGATTTTCGCAGTAACGCTTGAGAAGTACGCGCTACTGCTTACACATTTTGTTGCCCTCATGGAGTACTACGAGTGTACGAAGTTTGCGGTAAATCCGCGTTCCAAACGTCGTGGCCTCCCCT
This sequence comes from Schistocerca americana, assembly GCF_021461395.2. NCBI lineage: Eukaryota > Metazoa > Arthropoda > Insecta > Orthoptera > Acrididae > Schistocerca > Schistocerca americana. Next base: position 484,684,935 of record NC_060126.1, on the reverse strand, counting down.
TGTCAGGACGCCGAATGGTAGTTGGAGCTAGACGCATGACACATTCCATTTTGAAAATCATTACGGAACTCCATATTCCGAGATCATCAGTGTCAAGAGTGTGCCGAGACTACCGAATTTCAGGCATTATATCTCACCACAGACAACGCAGTGGCCGACAGCCTTCGCTTAACAACCGAGAGCAGCGGCGTTTGCGTTGACTTTTCAGTGCTAACAGACAAGCAACTCTGCGTGAAATAGACGCAGAAATCAATGTGGGACGTACGACGAACGTATCCTTTAGGACAGTACGGCGAAATTTCAGTTTAATGGGCTACAGAAGCAGACGACCGACGCGAGTGCCTTCGTTAACAGCACGACATAGCCTGTAGTGCCTCTCCTGTGCTAGTGACCGTATCGGTTGGATCCTAGACGACTGGAAAAGCGTGGCTTAGTCAGATGAATCCCGATTTCAGTTGGTAAGAGCTGGCGGCAGGGTTCGAGTGTGGATCAGACAACACGAAGCCATGGAGCCAAGTTGTGAACAAGGCACTGTGCGAGCCGGTGGTGGCTCCATAATGGTATGCGCCGTGGTTGCATTGCGTGGACTGAGTCCTCTGGTCCAATTGAACAGCTCATTGTCCACTTGCAGCCATTGATGGGCTTCATGTTCCCAATAATTGATGGAGTTTTTATGAATGACAATTGGCCGTGTCACTAGGCCACAGTTGTTCGCTATTGGTTTGAAGAACATTCTGGACAATTCGAGCGAATGATTTGGCCACGCAGATCGCCGAACATGAATCCTATCGAAATTGTACGAGACATAATCGACAGGTCAGTTTGTACACAAATCCTACACCGGCAACATTTTCGCAGTTACAGACGGCTGCAAGACGCAATATATCCGCAGGGGACTTCCAACGATTTGTTGAGCCAATCCCACGTCGAGATGCTGCACTTTTTTTTTGGTCATCAGTCTACTGACTGGTTTGATGCGGCCCGCCACGAATTCCTTTCCTGTGCTAACCTCTTCATCTCAGAGTAGCACTTGCAACCTACGTCCTCAATTATTTGCTTGACGTATTCCAATCTCTGTCTTCCTCTACAGTTTTTGCCCTCTACAGCTCCCTCTAGTACCATGGAAGTCATTCCCTCATGTCTTAGCAGATGTCCTATCATCCTGTCCCTTATCCTTATCAGTGTTTTCCACATATTCCTTTCCTCTCCGATTCTGCGTAGAACCTCCTCATTCTTTACCTTATCGGTCCACCTAATTTTCAACATTCGTCTATAGCACCACATCTCAAATGCTTCGATTCTCTTCTGTTCCGGTTTTCCCACAGTCCATGTTTCACTACCATACAGTGCTGTACTCCAGACGTACATCCTCAGAAATTTCTTCCTTAAATTAAGGCCGGTATTTGATATTAGTAGACTTCTCTTGGCCAGAAATGCCTTTTTTGCCATAGCGAGTCTGCTTTTGATGTCCTTGCTCCGTCCGTCATTGGTTATTTTACTGCCTAGGTAGCTGAATTTCTTAACTTCATTGACTTCGTGACCATCAATCCTGATGTTAAGTTTCTCGCTGTTCTCATTTCTACTACTTCTCATTACCTTCTTCTTTCTCTGATTTACTCTCAAACCATACTGTGTACTCATTAGACTGTCCATTCCATTCAGCAGATCATTTAATTCTTCTTCGCGTTCACTCAGGATAGCAATGTCATCAGCGAATCGTATCATTGATATCCTTTCACCTTGTATTTTAATTCCACTCCTGAACCTTTCTTTTATTTCCATCATTGCTTCCTCGATGTACAGATTGAAGAGTAGGGGCGAAAGGCTACAGCCTTGTCTTACACCCTTCTTAATACGAGCACTTCGTTCTTGATCGTCCACTCTTATTATTCCCTCTTGGTTGTTGTACATATTGTATATGACCCGTCTCTCCCTATAGCTTACCCCTACTTTTTTCAGAATCTCGAACAGCTTGCACCATTTTATATTGTCGAACGCTTTTTCCAGGTCCACAAATCCTATGAAGTGGTCTTGATTTCCTTTAGCCTTCCTTCCATTATTAGCCGTAACGTCAGAATTGCCTCTCTCGTCCCTTTACTTTTCCTAAAGCCAAACTGATCGTCACCTAGCGCATTCTCAATTTTCTTTTCCATTCTTCTGTATATTATTCTTGTAAGCAGCTTCGATGCATGAGCTGTTAAACTGATTTTGCGATAATTCTCGCACTTGTCAGCTCTTGCCGTCTTCGGAATTGTGTGGATGATGCTTTTCCGAAAGTCAGATGGTATATCGCCAGACTCATATATTCTACACACCATCGTGAATAGTCGTTTTGTTGCCACTTCCCCCAATGATTTTAGAAATTCTGATGGAATGTTATCTATTTTTTGTTAGGCATTAAAAAAAGCGTTCAGTGCATAGCGCTGTGGAATGCAGGAAAAAGCAGCAAATTGGCGCTCATAGGAAGAAGAACAAGACCAAAAATGCAACAGGAGCGTAATATGTAAGAAACTGTCTACGCAACCTGCCACTGATGATGCCTTGCAGAAAATAAAGGCGAAACGCGTATGGCACTAAAATTGTGTTTTATTCAGTTGCTGTCAGACGGTCCATAAGTGAAAATCATCAACATACCGTAGTGTTATCTATCCCTTCTGCCTTATTTAACCGTAAGTCCTCCAAAGCTCTTTTATATTCCGATTCTAATACTGGATCCCCTATCTCTTCTAAATCGACTCCTGTTTCTTCTTCTATCACATCAGACAAATCTTCGCCCTCATGGAGGCTTTCAATGTATTCTTTCCACCTATCTGCTCTCTCCTCTGCATTTAACAGTGGAATTCCCGTTGCACTCTTAATGTTACCACCGTTGCTTTTGATGTCACCAAAGGTTGTTTTGACTTTCCTGTATGCTGAATCTGTCCTTCCGACAATCATATCTTTTTCGATGTCTTCACATATTTCCTGCAACCATTTCGTCTTAGCTTCCCTGCACTTCCTATTTATTTCATTCCTCAGGGACTTGCATTTCTGTATTCCTGATTTTCCCGGAACATGTTTGTACTTCCTCCTTTCATCAATCAACTGAAGTATTTCTCTTCTGTTACCCGATGCTGCACTATGCCGGTCGAAAGGAGGTCCGACATGAAATTAGGAGGTATGCCATGACTTTTGTCACCTCTGTGTATGTATCAAATTTCGTCTTGTAAATATTTTCGTTAGAAAATTAACATCTTATAATGGTTGGTAATGCTAATGACATCTCCGAGAAGTACGTGGGGTCAACTGCGAGGAGACTCTTTTGAGGCCAAGCAACTTTTATTGATTGCTGCACTGCATTTCGAAGTGGCACAGTCACATTACGCTGTTTTCCAACGTAGTCGCCAAGTCCCCGCAAACAACTGTCGGAACTTCCTGGCAGATTAAAACTGTGTGACGGACCGAGACACGAACTAGGGACCTTCGACTTTCACGGGCAAGTGCTCTACCACCTGAGCTACCCAAGCACGTCTGACGCCCAGTCATCACAGCTTTACTTCTCCCAGTACCTCGCCTAGTGCCTTCCAAACTTTACGGAAGCTCTCCTGCGAACCTTGCAGAACTAGCACTCCTGAAAGAAAGGAGGTGGTAGAGCACTTGCACGCGAAAGGCAAAGGTCCCGAGTTCGAGTCTCGGTCCGGCACACAGTTTTAATCTGCCAGGAAGTTTCATATCAGCGCACACTCCGCTGCAGAATGAAAATCTCATTCTGCAAAGATCCCCCAGGCTGTGGCTAAGCCATGTCCCCGCAATATTCTTTCTTTCAGGAGTGCTTGTCCTGCAAGGTTCGCAGGAGAGCTTCTGTAAAGTTTGGAAGGTACGAGACGAGCTACTGGCAGAAGTAAAGCTGTGAGGACGGGGGTGAGTCGTGCTTTGGTAGCTCAGATGGGAGAGCACTTGCCCGCGAAAGTCAAAGGTCCCGAGTTCGAGTCTCGGTCCGGCACACATTTTTAATCTGCCAGGAAGTTTCATATCAGCGCACACTCCACTGCAGAGTGAAAATCTCATTCTGGAAACTGTCGGAACGTTTGTTCCGGACACTCAGTTGCTCGACGATAGAAATCCACTCCTTGGTCAGGGACAAATTCGAGAACCACTGTGTGAACATCGTAATAAATACTAGGTTTCTTTCCCGTCTGATGTTCTTCCTCAATTCCCTAGACAACATGTGGCCTTGGTCAAATTATTGGCACCATTTCACTACGACTTTACATTGCATTTGGTCCACATACTGCCGCACCATTTGACTCCCAAGTTACGATGACCACTGTTATCTGTACTGCCGCAGAACAGCCTGCAGAAAACCTGGAAGATATTCTCTCTTCTGACAATGTGTCACTCTCATTTCCCAATGGTTTAGCATGGAATGTCATGTGTAACTTATTTTCTGAAGTCCCTAGGTATCTTCGTTAGCTACGGTATAACGGCTACGTCCAATTAATGAGTGAGTGTTGTGTTATATGGATCGAAGTAGAATGTTCGATTCCTGTGTAGGCGTATTCGTTTCTGTATGCTGATTTTAATCATCTCTGTATGGTATCTGGCTCCTTAATCGTTTTACAGCAATGACAGCAGCTCTTGTACAAAACACGTTCACCATTGGAAAGTAATTTTAGAGCAGGAACTGTTTGTCTCCTTTAAGATGCATTGTTATGTACCTTAAGAAAACTAATGTCTGCCAAAGAAAAAGGAAATTGATACAAAGTGCCAATGGATGACGCCTCTCATGCACAAATGAATATCTGCGAAAAAAATTAATTACCTATCAGAACTTCGGTTTCAAACTGAAGATAAAATTAAAACAGAGATAGAAACAAATGCAACAGCAAATCGTAGCGTTTGTGCATGGTAATTGTTGTTGTTGGAGTCTTCAGTCCTGAGACTGGTTTGATGCAGCTCTCCACGCTACTCTATCCTGTGCAAGCCTCTTCATCTCCCAGTACCTACTGCAACCTACATCCTTCTGAATCTGCTTGGTGTATTCATCTCTTGGTCTCCCTCTACGATTTTTACTGTCCACGCTGCCCTCCAATACTAAATTTGTGATCCCTTGATGCCTCAGAACATGTCCTACCAACTGGTCCCTTCTTCTTGTCAAGTTGTGCCACAAACTCCTCTTCTCCCCTATTCTATTCAATACCTCCCCATTAGTTATGTGATCTACCCATCTAATCTTCAGCATTCTTCTCGAGCACCACATTTCGAAAGCTTCTACTCACTTCTTGTCCAAACTATTTATCGTCCATGTTTCACTTCCATAAATGGCTACACTCCATACACATACTTTCAGAAACGACTTCCTGACACTTAAATCAATACTCGATGTTAACAAATTTCTCTTCTTCACAAACGCTTTCCTTGCCATTCCCAGTCTACATTTTATATCCTCTCTACTTCGACCATCATCAGTTATTTTGCTCCTCAAATAGCAAAACTCCTTTACTACTTTAAGTGTCTCATTTCCTAATCTAATTCCCTCAGCATCACCCGACTTAATTCGACTACATTCCATTATCCTCGTTTTACTTTAGTTGATGTTCATCTTATATTCTCCTTTCAGGACACTGTCCATTCCGCTCAACTGCTTGGTAATAATAATTCACTATTACATTTATGTATTTAAGAGTGTTTTATATAATTACTGGATAGAGATCCTGTCTTGCAGGGAGGGAGATGAGATGCTGTAAAGCTCCAAGTTACCAGACTTTACATCAGTGTGCTGAATTAAGTTCCAAAACCCTTCACAGTGTCTCACGAAGTGAGGGCCTGATGACGATGTTTTAGAAGAATGGAATTAAAAAAGTCCCAAGAGGATGGACGTGAAAAGGAACAGATTTACTAACACTATTTTATTTGCGGACGATCATGTTCTCTTATCGAACAGTGAAAGTGCTTTCTCAGAAAATGTGGTTAAATTGAATAATGTTTTATAAACTTATCAAATAGGTTTCGAGATACAATTTAAGTAACCGGTTATCATTTACTGAAGCAAAGTCGATGTCGATACCTTGCATCAGACTCTTTGACCCTAATACAAACTGATATTTCGTAATTTCAGTTTTTGTTATACATAAGACATATTTTTAACAATGGTATGGCATTGCTGATTGTTACTTATTCGTTCATATCACACAATCATTCTAAAATCGTTTTTCAGACCAATATAATAAATCCATACTGCGAATTTTGAAAACAGATAAATTTACTACCCCAAATTTTGCTACCACGGACGGAGTACCTATACTATCATGACAGGGTAATAAGTTTCATGAAAACAGATAAATTTACTCACCCAAATTTTGCTACCACGAACTGAGTACTTACACTAGCAAATGGCTCAAATGGCTCTGAGTACTATGGGACTTAACATCTATGGTCATCAGTACCCTAGAACTTAGAACTACTTAAACCTAACTAACCTAAGGACATCACACACATCCATGCCTGAGGCAGGATTCGAACCAGCGACCGTAGCAATCGCGCGGCTCTGGACTGAGCGCCTAGAACCGCTAGACCACCGCGGCCGGCTTACACTAGCACTACAGGCTAATATGTTTCATGGGGGATCTACTCTGTCGGCTAATTAATATCACATATTGACAGAGGAATATTTTAAACATTATTGAAATTCAGTTAAATGATCAAAAGTCAAGCACATTCAACTAATGTCAGAGGGCAAAAGATAACGTTTTACAGACAGAACTGGACCCCAAACATATAAGGCGAATTAATGCTAATACAATTAATGTTAATAAAATCACAATGTTAAGTTCTCCATAACTTGGAAATATTACTGACATGTTTCTGGGAGCATCACGTGGTCCGACCTCTCGCCATATAAAGGTACGTTCAGCATCGTCGAATGTGATCGTTTTGGTGGTCCAGGTATTATGGTGTGGGGAGGCATAATGCTGCATGCACTGATCTTCAAATCTTTGAACACGGCACACTCACCAGTCAACGTTATTTCCTATATGCTTTTTTTTTTTTTTTTTTTTTTTTTTGGCTGAGTTGTCCGTTGCCCCGACTTAAATTCCATCCAGCATGTGTGGGATGCGTTAGGGAGATGTACTGCAGTACGGCCACATGAACCAATAACCATCCATCAGCTGCATACCGCCGCATCACAATAACTGATTATCAACCTTGTGGCAATCTTGGTAGCATGTTGCAGAGCATTCATTGCTGTCCGTTGTCACCTCACAACCTATTAAGAACTATATCGCGCCGTTTGTAACGTCCAGGGGACTATCATAAGTCGAGGAGACTTCAGTGAAATTACTGTCTTTGAATAAAAGTGTTACTCCTGTTTGTCTCACAACGTATTTCTTTTAGTTAATTTGCGTCCTATACTGCAGCACTTCCCTCTATGTATGGTCCAAGTTTGATTGAACTATGTTGTGTGTATTGTGTGTTAAACCGGGGACCTACAAACGGCGGAGAGGCTTTGTCCCTCAGTGGTTCGCAACCCCACAACAGGCCACATCAGTCCACCCACCCCAACGTCGCCCCACACCGAACCCAGGGTTGTGCGGTTTTGCCCCTAGTGGACCCGTTTGGGTGGTAGAGTAATTATGGTGTACGCGTATGTCGAGACAGTATTTGTGCTGCAATCGCCGACGTGGTGTAACTGAGGCGTAATAACGGGAACCAGCCCACATTCGCCGAGGCAGATGGAAAACCGCCTTAAAAACCATCCACAGGCTGGCTGGCACACTGGACCTCGACACTGTTCCGCTGGGTGGATTCGTACCGGGGACCGGCACGCCTTCCCGCTCGGGAAGCAGCGCGTTAGACCGCGCGGCTAGCCGGGCGGGCTTGAGCTGTGTTACTTGCCCGCGACACATCGTGCGAAACTTCTGACATACCAGTGTATGTGAATGGAAAGGGACGAAGCTGTAATAACTGGTACAACAGGAAGTACCCTCTGCCATGCACTTCATAAGACAGAGATATGCAGAAGACAGGTTGTTGTAGATGCTGAAGTAGAACGTAGCTAATAATACAAAGCGTTGAACATTAATTTAAAAACTGTGTATATCTAAGCTGATTTTGGGTCAGTCGCGGTAAACAAATGGCTCTAAGCACTATGGGACTTGACATCTGAGGTCATCAGTCCCCTAGACTTAGAACTGTGTAAGCCTAACTAACCTAAGGACATCACACACATCCATGCCCGAGGTAGGATTCGAACCTGCGACCGTAGCAGCTGCGTGGTTCTGGACTGAAGCGCCTAGAACCGCTCGACCACAGCGGCCGGCCCGTGGTAAACAGTATGGAAACTTAGCATCATCGGAATGGTCCTGATGTGAGCTAATTTTGTGTGTGTGTGTGTGTGTGTGTGTGTGTGTGTGTGTGTGTGTGTGTGTGTGTATGTGTTTATATGTGTGAGTGAGCCGCTAAACTACTTCAGGAAAACAGCAACAGTCGACTACCTATCGGATTCTTGCCAAATCCCACTGTTGCCAAACTAGAGCTATAAGTATTTAGGTATTTGTGTATATAAACTGTTTTTTATTCATAAACTAAAACATAATATTGATAATTTCATTACTCAGTACTTACTGAGTGTGACTGTATCAAAGCACTTTTACTATGAAGTGTTTCGTATTTCGTGAAGGTTGACTGCAGGCGCTACGATTTGCTAACGACGATTGCAGCCATTTTAGTCGCCAGGGAACCAGCTTATGCGGATAACGTATTCACTGCAGTGGCTAGTGTAATCACACTCACTTCACGGAGATAATCCTGGCTGCGGATACAAACACTGAGAAGGTTGCATAATCTTTATCATTGTCTAGCTGCATTACTTTGGGAGGACTTCGTCTCATATGATGCAGAAGCTCCATTAGCAATATACTGTGAAACAATTTCCGTAATAAATATGCACTTCCATTGACTAATGTTAGTCTCGTCGAACTCATTGTTGCTATAATTTTAATGTGTTATCCAATGCTAGATTTTTTTTAGAATTATGAAAGTGGCGATTTCATAAATGAAATGTGCATTCTTATAGGACAACTATCCAAGGAGTTCCACCCAATAATATCCAAACAGCAGACTCTGCACACAATTTATTAAATTACCAATACTGAACTCCTTTAAATAACAACAAATTCATATAACTTACAAAACTTAACAAATGGTTAAAGAGTGAGCTTTAAAAAACAATAACGGCAGCTTGCCACCATGAAATCAGGAACCTTTTACAATAGTGCTTTTAGAGATTATCCAAAAGAGAAAATCCAGTAATAAGTTAACTTGGCATTACAATTTAAAATGATTTATATAAAAACTTTACGATAATGGCTCTTGACACCATAAAATGAAAGAAGCGCAACACACAACCAATAAATATAATAACAAAATAATTTGATACAACCAAAGGGTGCGGGCAACTCCCAACGCAATCGCAGAAGAGCGAGCTCTCAACACTTCGGAGCCTTCCCACTAGAAACGGTCCCCGAAATAAAGCGCTGAGAGCTCCCCGACATGCCCCCCACAACTGCCCATCACTTACGCACTTTGGTTATGTTCTGTAACACACGACAGATAATATCAACACAAGGTAAAATTCAAAATACAGTGTGACATCCCGACGGCACGTGATGACCACGGCGCCGTTAACTCGGGCGCTCTTAAGTGCCAGAAGCCAACACACAAATATTAATAAGCAACTCTCGCTTCCTAAAACTGAACAATAAAAGCCAAGCGCACATGAATAGGCAAACCACAGTCTTATAAGTGCCTTAACGGCACCAAACGCGACTATTCCACCAAGTTAATAATAACACAATAAAAAAATACAGAACATACCACTAAATGCTCTTACACAACCAAATTGACTAGATCGTGTTGTTCAGATCCCAGAAGACCACATATACCAAGCAGCAGTAATTCACTATGTATATACTGTACAAAACCGCCCTTCTTAGGCAGACTTTACCTAACACATCGACTGCCAAATATACCATACATGAACTCAACTCCGGGCAGGACTCCAGTTGAGCAAATAAATTAGTACCAACAAATGTAGTAACGAGCCACACACACACACACAGAGAAAAGTTCCAACAACATCGTCCCACATCAGAAAAGTTCAGAAACCGCTGCTGGAGCTTCCATGGGAAAATCTGAAGAGCCAACCGAGCCCACACCCAAACCTGGCAGACGACTCCAAAACTCAGCAACTAGTTGTCTCCGGGCCAGAATATCACAGGACACCACCGGACCTCCACATCAGACAGGCAGGCAGAACAAGTACGCCGACTCCAGTTAATCACCATCGCATGGCCAGCACAGCGGCGAGTCGCCTCCGCCCCAGACCACTCTGCTCATATTGCGAGGCACAACAACCGTAGCGCTAGTCACTAGCAGGTCAGGCAGAGCGAACTTCACGTTCCGTCCAGTCCCCGGAAAACCAACTACCCTCTCGCTTTCCATCGGCCACCGCAAACACACGCCAGCGACGTCATAGCAAATCACCACCGGAGCGCCACCCGCAGCAAGACAGCGAACTATAATCGATTACAGTGCGCGCTCTGAACAAGATCACAGGTTAGCGGCGCGCGCCGTATCAATAAAGCATGGAGGTAAGAATAAGGGGAGATGGCGCTACGTATCCCAGCCGTACTACGTTTTGAAGCCATGGGGGCGTGGCTCGCTGCCATGGCACTCTGACCAAAACATTGCCAGTGTGCTATAGCGCTGCGTGTATTACAGTCGCTAATTGCACCATAGACGCATGTAACGTCATCAGATTGGTTGTCTCAAAGTTTTTGTTTAAAATAAAATCTCGTTAAGGCAAAATTCCGCGTTTCTTCTGATTAAAAATAGTTTTTAATGTAATATTAAAAATAGCTAGCCTTCAATGTAAACGATACAATTTTGTTAATTCAGTAATAAACGTGTATCACAAACTAAATAATAGAAACTGAAAACTAAGTTAGCTATACCCTCCCTCCAAAGCCCCATAAATACATCTTGTTTGTAATACGTACTGGGACATTTCAGTTACGTTACACTACTGGGAAACACTGTTCATTACCACCAATATTTACTGAAATACGGTACATAGAATGGCAAATCTACACAGTGTCCTGTTTAGGCCTATACTTTACGCCAGTTAATGTAGTGTTAGCTTTTAATTTGGTACATGATGAAGACAAAGTGAGTTACGCAACACTTCGATTATCGACGATACGTACGTATTATACTGAAACGTGAACTTGAAAGCTAAGAATTTAATTCTTTGAATTAACATACCTTTTGCAAATGTTTTGGGTGTGTAGGGAAAACTGATGGTACAGCATTTTCTCGGAGCCTTACTGTTGAAAGGGAAGTTCGGTCTATGTCCTCTTCTCGGAAATGCTGAGAACATATAGTGCTCCATTTAGATGCACGCCAATTCTTCCTCCTCACGGCATTCACCCACAGAGCTTTCCGACTTTCATTTTTAGGAAATCTAAAATCATACAGGAGAAAAACACGCTATAGTACAATTACCGATGTAGCACACGTTCACTCACAATGAAGTTGTAAAATCACACTTAACGAGACAACTTACACATGAAATGTTATTCCCTTCGATTTCGCATCACAATCAGAACGATTCGTACTTCCGAACATCACACAAGTCACCATAATTGCGCAAAATCCTTCCAAAAGCGAGCGACAAACCTATGCACACAAGCTTACAGCAACAATGTTTTGGTCGGATTGAGATGGCTACCCTCGGCTTCACATAGCTTCACAGCTGTGACGTCACGGCATCTCCCTCTATTCTTACCTCCATGCAATAAAGTGTACATAATGAGTATTTATTGCCAGATACACTCAGTTCTGTATTTCTTGAATTTTAAAGTGTCGTACATTCCCGAAATGTAAGCAGCTACATACGGTTTTTGTCCAGTCTCATCTTTGCCTATCGCTCTCTTTAGCTATGTTTCCCCAATGTTTTTAGAGAATGAGTAATTCTACGTGTGTTTCTGATGACGTTCATTTCCAAATTTATTCAGCATTACGCTATACTTTTACTAAATGCGGGCGTCGTTTTGTGGCCGCCCCGGATCGACTGTCTGTAGTTAGTGAGGGTACAGCAAAGTTTTCTCTTTGGTGGAACGATGAGACAGTGGAGACTAATTCAATGTCACAGCTATTCGGCGACAGCAGCGATTGTTTCCATTACAAGCCTTGCCAAGTATCTGTTTTAATGAGTTGATGAATGTACTTGTTTCACTTTTCAGTTAACGCAAAAAATATTTTAACTCAAGCGTGTGTGATTTACATAAGCTTTTTCTTTTTTAATTATCATTGTTGTTTCCTTACAAACTGAAACTACATGTTTGCTGTTACCAGTCACAGTGGTTTGCATTTTATTCCCTTACGCACAGATTTTCAGTCATTGTTTAGAGGGTGTTATCTGTACCGACTTAAAATTCCGCACCTCTTAACCTTTATAAAACAGTGGATATCAAAGGACTGATGGTGTAGAAAATTCAGGGAAGCAAAGCTAGCGAAAAACAAAAGTAATCCAGGCTGACATTGAGTAGCTCCTCTTTCCATCCTATAGCCGCTGTGTATTTGCGCATACACTTTATGTCATCTTTTCAACCTGATGCTTCGATAAAGTACATGCGCGTTATATCTGCGACGTGTATGGAGCGGCTACAATTTCCCAGTGAATCGCAGCTTTACATTTGACGATGTGTGATCTGTGTACGTCATTTCGTTAAACAGATTATGCGATTATGCCTCGAAGCGTTATGCGCATGTGTTCCCGCTACTGAAATATGTTTTATGGCCAGTCACATCTTTGCATGACTGAAGCTTACTGCCAGGTCGTAATTTAATCTTTTTGCATGGATATAAATTCACGCCAGCGTCATCTACGGTACACAGTTACACTGACATGGGCGGTGTGGCGGTTACAAGGGACGAAGCATACGCGAATGATCCATAACATTATGAGAACTGCGCACTGTGAGAATAAATGCTGCCTGGCGGCCTAACGGACACGTGACGCGCTAAGGAGAAATATGCAGGGTAAACATTAGTAAAACTAACAAATCACAAGGACCAATTCCTGAAAGGAAACGGAGGGAAAAAGGTCCTGTGAACATGTGTCTGGAAATGCATCGTTGCCAAGGTAGATGGCGCTGACGAATGAAAGTTCCTCTGACCACGTGCGGTGCCTGTAGCCCACAAAAAAAAAAAAAAAAAAAAAAAAATGGTTCAAATGGTTCTGAGCACTATGGGACTTAACTTCTGAGGTCATCAGTCCCCTAGAACTTAGAACTACTTAAACCTAACTAACCTAAGGACATCACACTCATCCACGGCCGAGGCAGCATTCGAACCTGCGACCATAGCGGTCGCGCCGTTCCCGACTGTAGCGCCTAGAACCGCTCGGCCACTGCGCCGGCTGTAGCCCAAAGATGACAATTATGCAGACTGATGATGCCAATTCTGGTAAAGGTTACTTCATCGGTAAAGAGGGCTGATGACAGAGATCCAAGAATTGTGATAGTATGGTGCACAAACCATCGATGAACTCCTTCCCGTAGAGGGAAATCTGCTGTTGGTAATCCTTGCACACGCTGCAGTTGACACGGATAGTGGCGGTTGTCACACAGGATACACGTAATCGTACTATGGCTTACGCCATGTCGGTAGGCTACTTGCCGGGAGCCTGTACTGGGGTTCGTTTCAATATCCTGTAGAATCCGGTCCTCCAAACCTGGTGAACACACAGTCCGCCGCCTCCCTGCACGTTAGAAATAGTATCGGCAGCAATTGAGAGATTTATACCAAATAAACTAACAAAAGATGGAGCTGATCCTCCTTGGTACAAAAAACGGGTTAGAACACTGTTGCAGAAACAACGAAGCAAACATGCCAAATTTAAACAGACGCAAAATCCCCAAGATTGGCGATCCTTTACAGAAGCTTGAAATTTAGCGCGGAGTTCAATGCGAGACGCCTATAACAGTTTCCACAACGAAACTTTGTCTCGAAACCTGGCAGAAAATCCAAAGAGATTCCGGTCGCGTGTGAAGTATGTTAGCGGCAAGAAACAATCAATGCCTTCTCTGCGCGGTAACAATGGAGATACTATCGAAGACAGTGTTGCCAAAGCAGATTTACTAAACACAGCATTCCGAATTGCCTTCACAAAAGAAGATGAAGTAAATATTCCAGAATTCGAATCGAGAACAGCCGCCAACATGAGTAACGTAGAAGTAAATATCCTCGGAGTAGTGAAGCAACTTAAATCACTTAATAAAAGCGTCTTCTGGTCCACACTGTATACAAGTTAGGTTCCTTTCGGAGTATGCTGATGCATTAGCTCCATACTTAACAATCATATACAACCATTCGCACGACGAAAGATCCCTACGCAAAAGACTGGAAAGTTGCACAGGTCACACCAATATTCAAGAAAGGCAGTAGGAGTAATCTACTAATTTACAGGCCCATATCGTTAACGTAGATATGCTGCAGGATTTTAGAACATATATTGTGTTCGAACATTATGAATTACCCCGAAGGAAACGGTCTATTGACACACAGTCTGTGGTGTCACCGCCAGACACCACACTTGCTAGGTGGTAGCCTTTAAATCGGCCGCGGTCCGTTAGTATACGTCGGACCCGCGTGTCGCCACTTACAGTGATTGCAGACCGAGCGCCGCCACACGGCAGGTCTAGAGAGACTTCCCAGCACTCGCCCCAGTTGTACAGCAGACTTTGCTAGCGATGGTTCACTGACAAATTACGCTCTCATTTGCCGAGACGATAGTTAGCATAGCCTTCAGCTACGTCATTTGCTACGACCTAGCATGGCGCCATTATCATTTGGTATTTATCTTGTGATGCATGTACCGTCAGACCGATGTTCACCAATTATGGATTAAAGTTAAGTATTCCACAGCTACGTCCTGTTTTTGCTAGTTCATTTCCGTGTCCTGTTCCAGACCTCACGCCAGCCTGCGTGAGCTTAAACACGTGCCTTTCGGCTTCACCTCGTATTGGCTTGGCTGTTTTGCCAAGTCACAACACAGTCAACATGGGTTTAGAAAACATCGTTCTTGTGAAACACAACTAGCTCTTTATTCACATGAAGTGCTGAGTGCGATTGACAAGACTCAAAACAGAATCTTTAGAAGGCCTCACGTAAGTAAGTTCTATAACTTGGCTTGGCTGAAGGCCCAACAAATCAACACTCAAAAAGCAAAAAAGTTTAATTTAAAGACGGCTGAAGGCCCATAATTTAAGGCTGCAGATAAAATTAATTAAAAAAAACACAAGACAGTAGGCCTTATTTTCAATTAGGCTGATCCTTGAAAGACAAGAACTTTAATTTAGTAATGGCTGAAGGCCGATTACTTAAAACAACTAAAATACTACACTACTGGCCATTACAATTGCTACACCACGATGATGATGCTACAGACGCGAAATTTAACCGATAGGAAGAAGATGCTGTGATATGCAAATGATTAGCTCTTCAGAGCATTCACACAAGGTTGGCGCCGGTGGCGACACCTACAACGTGCTGACATGAGAAAGGTTTACAACCGACTTGTCATACACAAACAGCAGTTGACCGGCGTTGCCTGGTGAAACGTTGTTGCGATGCAATCATGTAAGGAGGAGAAATGCGTACCGTCACGATTCCGACTTTGATAAAGGTCGGATTGTAGCCCATCGGGATTGCGGTTTATCGTATCGCGACATTGCTGCTCGCGTTGGTCGAGATCCAATGACTGTGAGCAGAATATGGAATCGGTGGGTTCAGGAGGGTAATACGGAACGCCGTGCAGGATCCCAACGGCCTCGTATCACTAGCAGTCGAGATGATAGGCATCTTATCTGCGTGGCTCTAACGGATCGTGCAGCCACGTCTCGATCCCTGAGTCAACAGATGAGGACGTTTGCAAGACAACAACCATCTGCACGAACAGTTCGACGACTATTGCACCAACATGGACTATCAGCTCGGAGACCATGCCTGCCGTTACCCTTGACGCTGCATCACAGACAGGAGCGCCTGCGATAGTGTACTCAACGACGAACCTGAGTGCACGAATGCCAAAACGTAATTTTTTCGGATGAATCCAAGTTCTGTTTACAGCATCATGATGGTCGCATCCGTGTTTGGCGACATCGTGGTGAACGCATATTGGAAGCGTGTATTCGTCATCGCCATACTTACGTACACCCTGCGTGATGGTATGGGGTGCCATTGGTTACACGTCTCGGTCACCTGTTGTTCGTATTGATGGCACTTTGAACAGTGGACGTTACCTTTCGGATGTGTTACGACCCGTGGCTTTACCCCTCATTCGATCTCTCCGAAACCCTACATTTCAGCAGGATAATGCACGAGCGCATGTTGCAGGTCCTGTACGGACCTTTCTGGATACAGAAAATGTTCGACTGCTGCCTGGCAAGCACATTCTCCAGATCTCTCACCAACAGAAAACGTCTGGTCAATGGTTGCCAAGCAACTGGCTCGTCACAATACGCCAGTCACTACTCTTGATGAACTGTGGTATCGTGTTGAAGCTGCATGGGCAGCTGTACCTGTACACGCCATCCAAGCTCTGTTGTACTCAATGCCCAGGCGTATAAAGGCCGTTATTACGGCGAGAGGTGGTTGTTTTGGGTACTGATTTCTCAGGATCTATGCACCCAAATTGCCTAAAAATGTAATGATATGTCAGTTCTAGTATAATATATTTGTCCAATGAATACCTGTTTATCATCTGCATTTCTTCTTGGTGTAGCAATTTTAATGGCCAGTAGTGTAAAATAATTTTTAGTAGGCAAAAGGCCCAAAGCTTTATCTTTAAACACTATTTTACACAGGCTGAAGGCCCAAACAGTGCAATTCTTGAAGTAAGGAACTTTCAGTTTAAAGCGGCTGGAGGCCCATTATTCAAAACCCAACTAAAAGCATACAAATTCAAACCATCGGCTATAAGCCATTAAAATACACAATCAAACACCAATAAGAAAAGGCAGTACAGCCAGCGGCGCTCAGAAGTTTCCGGGGGTCGGTCTGCACTTGAAATATAAACGTTCGCTTAGGTGAGACAGGCAGTCGGCCCAACCATCCACAATCCGATGGCAACCCAACCGACAGGCCGCGAACAGAGCAATGCTCAAGGTGAGTTCCGTTCCACACTTGCACCAAGGTTCCGCTCCGCGCTTGCACGAAAATTCCAGCGATGCTGACAGCAGAGACTGTGGAAACCAAACAAACGGATCCTAGACAGCCCATAAGGGGTGGACGACCCGAAAACCCTCCGCGCTTGCACGAAAATTCCAGCGATGCTGACAGCAGAGACTGTGGAAACCAAACAAACGGATCCTAGACAGCCCATAAGGGGTGGACGACCCGAAAACCCATGTCGTATAATCAAAAATGGTTCAAATGGCTCTGAGCACTATGGGACTCAACATCTTAGGTCATAAGTCCGCTAGAACTTAGAACTAATTAAACCTAACTAACCTAAGGACATCACACACACCCATGCCCGAGGCAGGATTCGAACCTGCGACCGTAGCAGTCCCGCGGTTCCGGACTGCAGCGCCAGAACCGCTAGACCACCGCGGCCGGGCTGTCGTATAATCAAATGACCGACTAACTCAGAGGCAGTACGCCGACAACACTTAAATAAACTTGTCAGTGAAAATCACATAACTACACACAGCCCCACGAACATCTGCACAAGTACTAGACGATGCCCGCGGCAGTGACTGTGCAATAACGGGGACGAACCACAAATCGGCGCATACAGCCAACCCATAAGCAATCGGCCAAATAGACGTCGTCTAACAGGATGACCGACCGACGCTCAACCAAAGTCGTCCCCACTCAAAAGTGACTATCCGCACCTTGCTGACGCTGCATGCCCCACTGGTGCTACGTCGCGACTGCGCCAACCAACCAACTGCTGCACATCAGCACGGAAACAGCATTAAAATAACTGGGCAGTCGAGATCAAAAACTACACACAATATCACAAACACTTGGACGAAGAACGCGACCAATGGTAAAAACAGTGACTATGCAGTGACCAGAACGAACCACGAGTTGAGACACACACATCGCCAACCCATAAACGATCTATATTGACGAAGATGCAAAGCTGGTACTTTTTGCCGATGATACAAGTATAGCTATCACACCCGATAGACAAGAATTAACTGGTGAAATTGTAAATGATGTTTTTCAGAAAATCATTAAGTGGTTCTCTGCAAATGGGCTCTCATTAAACTTTGACAAAACACAGTATATACAGTCCCACACAGTAAATGTAATGACCCCATTAATAAATATAGACTTCGATCAAAATCGGTAGCTAAGGTAGAATATTCAAAATTTCTAGGTGTATGCATTGATGAGGGGTTGAACTGGAAAAAACACACTGAGGATCTGCTGAAACGTTTCAGTTCAGCTACTTATGCTATTAGGGTCATTGCAAATTTTGGCGATATGCATCTGAGTAAATTAGCTTACCACGCCTATTTTCATCCTCTGCTTTCGTATCGCATCATATTCTGGGGTAACTCATCATTGAGTAAAAGAGTGTTCATTGCACAAAAGCGTGTAATCAGAATAATTGCTGGAGCTCATGCAAGATCATCCTGCAGACACAGAGCTAGAAATCTTCACTGTAGCCTCACTATGTTGTGAGGCTAATGAGTTCTAGGCGCTACAGTCTGGAGGCGAGCGACAGCTCCGGTCGCAGGTTCGAATCCTGCCTCGGGCATGCATGTGTGTGATGTCCTTAGGTTAGTTAGGTTTAATTAGTTCTAAGTTCTAGGCGACTGATGACCTCAGAAGTTAAGTCGCATAGTGCTCAGAGCCATTTGAACCATTTTGTTATTAACACTCCGAACGAATTCAAAAGTAATAGCAGTGTACATGGCTACAACACTAGGAGAAAGGATGATCTTCACTACTCAAGGTCAAATCTAACTTTGGCTCAGAAGGGGGTAAATTATGCTGCCACGAAAGTCTTTGGTCACTTACTTAATAGCATCAAAAGTCTGACAGATAGCCATATAGCATTTAAACGGAAATCAAAAGAATTTATTAATGGCAACTCCTTCTACTCATTAGATGAATTTTTGGATGTAGTAAGTGGGTAATTTCCCAACCCCCACAAAAAATTAAAAATATTGAGTGTCATGTAATATTTCGTCTAATGTAACATTTTGTATAGGCCCTTTTAATTGACCTGACACGTTCCTCATCATTACGAAGTGTCGTATTCATGATCTAATGAACAAGTACTAATCTAATCTAATCTAATCGGCGAGCAATCACGTCGTCCAGTAAGACGATCAACCGTGTGTGCCGGCAACGGTCGGGCGAGTCATATCTATCCGAACCTCACTGCCGCTCCAACCCGACCGACTCCAGCCGCGTCCCAACCGGCCGACTGCCAGATCCGACCTCTACCGCTGGCGCGCTGCAACTGACAGCCAGATACGAACACCAAACACACGACAACCGGGAAGTAATAGCAGTCAGCAAAGATAATACGCAGGGCTTACATCGAGTGCGCCGCTGCTGCCGCTTACGGGCAGGTAAGCCGGCAACTCAGTGACACCAGTAACTGAAATTAACATAACGAGGTGGCAGTACAGTAAAAACAGGATGTCAAATGAGATTTGGCACGAACACGAGCCACGCACGGCTCAACCAGTAATTCAGATGCTAATATAGCCACGGACAAATGGTTTCTCTCATCTCGCCAATTGTTCCTCATGAGGCTGAAAATTCTTTCTGGAGCAGCACTGTAATGAGATACAGAAAAGACGAAACAGGCAGGTCTGAAGAGGTTTTTACAGTTTTCACAGAGACAAAAAAATGTCGTCCACTTACCATCAGACTTCAGCTTAAAATGGTTCAAATGGCTCTGAGCACTATGGGACTTAACTGCTGTGGTCATCAGTCCCCTAGAACTTAGAACTACTTAAACCTAACTAACCTAAGGACATCACAAACATCCACGCCCGAGGCACGATTCGACCCTGTGACCGTAGCGGTCGCGCGGTCCCAGACTGTAGCGCCTAGAACCGCTCGGCCACTCCGGCCGGCCCTTCAGCTTAAAAAAGTTCTCCTCTTCTTCCTGGAGAAAGATGTTTAATTTCTTTTTATTGCTCTAGATGTCCATGAGAGGTAAAAAAAGAACATATTTTAGTAAACGTTTTGCAGGCCGTCTGTTGAATAGAAGTCTTTTGTGTGGCGTTGTTTGCCGGCCGGAGTGGCCGAGCGGTTCTAGGCGCTACAGTCTGGAACCGCGAGACCACTACGGTCGTAGGTTAGAATCCTGCCTCCGGCATGGATGTGTGTGATGTCCTTAGGCTAGTTAGGTTTAAGTAGTTCTAAGTTCTAGGGGACTGATGACCTCAGAAGTTGAGTCCCATAGTGCTCAGAGCCATTTTTTGTGGCGTTGTTTGCGCGTTTTTAACGTCATTTTCGGCCTACACGCGAAACACTGAAATATGACGGCCACACAGTACTATGAGCATTATGATCATCTTACGCTTTTCAAAGCCACATGTAAACTTTGCACCATTCAGTCCTGAATTTAGTTTTCAACTTTTGTTTCTTCTTCGGCATTAACAGTTCTTTAGTTTCCGTGTATTATGGCAAATCAATATTTGTAAAAATGTTTCACGAAGGAAATTGCGCAATACTACTAAGTTGTTCTTGCTGAGAATAACTAAGCACTGTTAAGATCGACTTCTGACTCGCTACTCGGAAACAACGGCTGTTCAATAACGTTTGCCAACTTAGCTCTCTGACTAAAACTAAAAGCAGATTTTAAATTATAGTAACGTTTAGAAGAGCGATCCTCAGTTTTCAAACCTTAATGATCAGTTCAAAGCGGAGACCATAATATTACATGAAATATTCTCCATTTTTCTGTCACCGGATTTTTACCTACCCCGAGAAGTTTTAGCCGGGAGTCGACATTTAACTCGAAACTCGAGACAACCTCGCCCAAATCGGGACTTCTGGCAATCCTAGGTCTGTGGCTTGCCCTCTCTGTAAAGGACAGGCGGCGGTATGTGGGAAGTCTGACGACAAAGTACACTACTGGCCATTAAAATTGCTACACCAAGAAGAAAGCAGATGATAAACGGGTATTCATTGGACAGATATATTATACTAGAACTGACATGTGGTTATATTTTCACGCAATTTGGGTGCATAGATACTGAGAAACCGCCTATAGCCGTAATAACAACCTTGATACGCCTGGGCATTGAGTCAAACAGAGCTTGGATGGCGTGTACAGGTACAGCTGCCGATGCAGCTTCAACACGATACCACAGATCATCAAGAGTAGTGACTGGCGTATTGTGGCGAGCCAGTTGCTCGGCCGGCATTGACCAGACGTTTTCAGCTGGTGAGAGATCTGGAAAATGTGCTGGCCAGGGCAGCAGTCGAACATTTGCTGTCCCGTACAGGACCTGCAACATTGCGTTCGTGCATTATCCTGCTGAAATGTAGGGTTTCGCAGGGATCGAATGAAGGGTAGAGCCACGGGTTGTAACACATCTGAAATGTAACGTCCACTGTTCAAAGTGCCGTCAATGCGAACAAGAGGTGACCGAGACGTGTAACCAATGGCACCCCATACCATCATGCCGGGTGATACGCTAGTATGGCAATGACGAATACACGCTTCCAATGTGCGTTCACCACGATGTCGCCAAACACGGATGCGACCATCATGATGCTGTAAGCAGAACTTGGATTCATCCGAAAAAATGACGTTTTGGCATTCGTGCACTCAGGTTCGTCGTTGAGTACACTATCGCAGTCGCACCTGTCTGTGATGCAGCGTCAAGGGTAACGGCAGCCATGGTCTCCGAGCTGGTAGTCCATGCTGCTGCAAACGTCGTCGAAGTGTTCGTGCAGATGGTTGTCGTCTTGCAAACGTCCCCATCTGTTGACTCAGGTATCGGGACGTGGCTGCACGATCCGTTACAGCCACGCGGATGAGATGCCTATCATCTCGACTGCTAGTGATATGAGGCCGTTGGGATCCAGCACGGCGTTCCGTATTACTCTCCTGAACCCACCGATTCCATATTCTGCTAACAGTCATTGGATCTCGACCAACGCGAGCAGCAATGTCGCGATATGATAAACCGCAATCGCGCCAAGCTACAATCTGATCTTTATCAAAGTCCGAAACGTGATGGTACGCATTTTTCCTCCTTACAAGAGGCAATGTTTCACGAGGCAACGCCGGTCAACTGCTGTTTGTGTATGAGAAATCGATTGGAAACTTTCCTCATGTCAGCACGTTGTAGGTGTCGCCACCGGCGCCAACCTTGTGTGAATGCTCTGAAAAGCTAATCATTTGCATTTCACAGCATCTTCTTCCCGTTGGTTGAATTTCGCGTCTGTAACACGTCATCATTGTGGTGTAAAAATTTTAATGGCCAGTAGTGTACGCACAATGCTGGTGCACTTACAAGTGTTTCGGAACACATCGCTCAGCGCACATTGTGGAACATGGAGCTCCGCAGCAAAAGACTCCTTCGTGTTCCCACCCTGCCTCACCGAAATCGTCCGTTACGATTGCAGTGGGTACGAGATAATCGAGATTAGGCCTGAATCAGTGGAAAAATGGCGACTAGTCGTATGAATCCCGTTCTTGTTAGACCAGGTCGCTGATGATGCGCGAGTACACCGTCATCCAAGTGAACTGCTGCGCGAAGCGTGTAACACGCCTCGGACGCTGGTTGGTGGGGGCAGTGTTATACTAACAAGGGGACCGAACGAACTTCCCCTCACCGATTTGCTTCATATTGACAGGCTCTGTAAGCACCGACTAGGACTTCAACTATACATAAATAGCAAGACATACTCTCTACCGTTTCCGAGAAAATCGAGTTTGAACATTTTACGCATACTTACGTTCTTTACATGGTCGATAGTAAGCAAGAATTCAGCAGTCAAGCGAGTAAGCGCTCGGTTTCAGAAACGCGAGGACTGTGGATCGAACATTGCTTCCGGTACTGTTTTCTTATTTCATTTACAGTTAATTCTAACAACAGATATGCGTGGTAGGCCGCGAAATTGTGTAATAACGGAGAACTGCATACGAATGTAATCCAAGATTCTTTTGCAATAGACACATTGAAAAAATATGCGCATGCAAAGACTCGGTGTTTATCACAAGTGGTGTATGTTGCAATAATTAATGTTTCCTATTTTTCTATGGTCAGAAGCTTCCTTATTCGTACAGAGCTCCTTAGCTTACACATTATACTTGCCACACATGTCCCCCTTTTTTTTTGAGTCATCTGCCTTCTGACTGATTTGATGCGGCTCACCACGAATTTCTCTCCTATGCCAACCTCTTCATCCAAGAGTAGCACTTGCAACCTACGTTCACAATTATTTGCTGGACGTACTCCAACCTCTGTCTTCTTCTGCAGTTTTTGCCTTCTACAGTTCCCTCTAGTACCACGGAAGTCATTCGCTGATGTCTTAACACATGTCCTATCATCCTTTCCCTTCTCCTTGTCAGTGTTCACCACATATTCCCTTCTTCTCCGATTCTGCACAGAACCTCCTCATATCTCACCGCCGGCCGAAGTGGCCGTGCGGTTAAAGGCGCTGCAGTCTGGAACCGCAAGACCGCTACGTCGCAGGTTCGAATCCTGCCTCCGGCATGGATGTTTGTGATGTCCTTAGGTTAGTTAGGTTTAACTAGTTCTAAGTTCTAGGGGACTAATGACCTCAGCAGTTGAGTCCCATAGTGCTCAGAGCCATTTGAACCATTTGAACCATACCTCAACTTACCAGTCCACCTAATTTTCGAGATTCGTCTGTAGCACCACATCTCAAATGCTTCGATTCTCTTTTGTTCGGGTTTTCCCACAGTCCATGTTTCACTACCATACAATGCTGTGCTCCAAACTTACATTCTCAGAAATTTCTTCCTCAAATTAGAGCATTTGTTTGATACTAGTAGACTTCTCTTGGCCAGTAATGCCCTTTTACCAGTACCAGTCTGCTTTTATTGTCCTCCTTGCTCCGTGCATCACTGCTTATTTTGCCTAGGTACCAGAATTCCTACTTTGTGATCATCAATCCTGATATTAAGTTCCTCGCTGTTCTCATTTCTGCTAATTCTCATTACTTTCGTCTTTCTTCGATTTACTTTCAATCCGTATTCTGTACTCATTAGACTGTTCATTCCATTCAGGAGATCATGTAATTCTTCTTCACTTTTATTCAGGATAGCAATGTCATCAGCGAATCGTATCACTGATCGTATCATTGATATCCTTCCACCTTGAATCTTAATTCCACTCCTGAACCTTTCTTTTATTTCCATCATTGCTTCTTCGAAGTACAGATTGAACAGTAGGGGCTAAAGACTGCATCCCTGACTTACGCCCTTTTTAATCTTAGCACTTCTTTCTTGTTCGTCCACTCTTATTTTTCCCTCTTGGCTCTTGCACATATTGTATATTACGCGTCTCTCCCTACAGCTTACCCCTATTTTTCTCAGAATTTCGAACATCTTGCACAATTTTACATTGTCGAACACTTTTCCAGGTCGACAAATGAGTGTGTCTTGATTTTCCTTTAGTCTTGGTTCCATTATTTGGAAACCAAACACCAAACGCCCCATTGGACGACCAAGGCAGCGCTGGATGGACGACCTGGCGAAGGACCTAGCAGCCCTGGGGATTGAAGACACCTGGAGGAACTGGTAACAAAACAGGAAGGAATGGAGGCACTTTTGCGGAAGCGGCGCGTGGTCTGCAGGGCCGGTGACCGCTGGATATCATTATCATTATCTTGCTTCAATTATCAACCGCAATGTCAAAACAGCCTCTCTGGTGCCTCTGCGTTTCCTAAAGCCGAACTGATCGTCATCTAGCACGTCCTCAATTTCCTTTTCCATTCTTCTGTGTTTTATTCTTGTAAGATACTTGGATGCATGACCTTTTACGATAACTGTGCGATAATTCTCACACTTGTCGGCTCTTGCTGTCTTCAGAATTGTGTGGATGACATTTTCCGAAAGGCAGATGGTATATTGCCGGACTCCTGCATTCTACACACTAACGTGAATAGTCGTTTTGTTGCCACTTCCCCCAATGAAGAAATTTTAGGAATTTTGATGAAATGTTATGTGTCCCTTCTGAATTATTTGATCTTAAGCCCTCCAAAGCTCTCTTAAATCATAATTCTTATAGTGGATGCCCTGTCTCTTCTAAATAGACTTCTCTTACTTCACCAATTAGTGGAAATTAATTTGAGGTGTGTCGATCCATCGCCTTTCAGACGGCTTGAACCCTTCCGGGGACACAAGTCCTGTGGATACACGTTACTTATCTTTAACGCAGTGGTTTCCATTGCCTTCTGCATCCTCATGCCGTTGATCATTGCTGTTTCTTCCGCCTTTAGGGGCAGTTTCCCATCCCAAGGTCAAGAGAATGTCTGAACCTCTGTCCGCTCCTCCGCGCTCTTTGACAAAGCTGTTGGCAGAATGAGGGTAACTTCTTATACCGGAAGTCTTCGGCCGCCAATGCTGATTATCATTCAAAAAGTGTCTCGAACCCGGGACTGAGGACGTTTTGATTTCTAGTCAAAACCGCTACCCCCCAGACCACGATGTGCGTGTGCGATTCGAATGAAAGATTTTG
The DNA here is from genome assembly GCF_021461395.2 of Schistocerca americana. Lineage (NCBI taxonomy): Eukaryota > Metazoa > Arthropoda > Insecta > Orthoptera > Acrididae > Schistocerca > Schistocerca americana. Next base: position 484,659,187 of record NC_060126.1, on the reverse strand, counting down.
TGTATCTATTTTTTCCAATCTGATTACGAAAACTTTTTCTCCTTTTTTCAGGATAAAGATTACGAAAATAGTAAGTGAATCATTCAATAATGACAGTTTACATAGTCATAATACTTAGGAAGGAAGGGAAAAAGAGATGTGCAGGCAGGCTTATTGTATCCATGGGCGTCGCGCTCCTGAAATTAGCCGCTTAACACGCTCGCCTGCGTACTTCTCGAGTACAAAATTTGTAAATACTTGTAGAATTTTCAAATTTGATTTTCTCGAAACGTTTGAGAGCTGCATCTTCCTTTTTACATGTGCTGAAGTCGTCGTTCCCTACATATCCGCCGGCCGGAGTGGCCGTGCTGTTCTAGGCGCTACAGTCTGGAACCGCGTGACCGCTACGGTCGAAGGTTCGGATCCTGCCTCGGGCATGGATGTGTGCGATGTCCTTAGGTTAGTTAGGTTTAAGTAGTTCTAAGTTCTAGGGGACTGATGACCACAGCAGTTAAGTCCCATAGTGCTCAGAGCCATTTGAACCTACATATCCTGTCAATACGAATCAAATCGGTGAGTGGAAGTTGGCACGACATCCTTGACAGGAGGACAATCACTTGAGATTCCCTGATCTCTGTAGTAGTAGTCGATGGCACAATAACAGTGTGGAGTTTTTTTTCGTACAAATAATATAATTGTTGGGAGAGGACAAGTATCAAAAAGGTTGTTTTTGACTATTCAGGCATTATTCAGAAGTGGCGAGAAAGCAAACTCCGTTTGTTCATTGCAGTCCTGGATGATCCTTCTGTTGTTGTTTGATTCATAATATGCCAGACCTCGAAAATATCTGTCCTCAATGTCCTAAATGCAGTATTTTGACGTATATTGGATATTTATAGGCGATTTCCAAAGAATGCTGCGTGTTTAAAATACTTTCAAATAATAAAATAAAAAATTCGAAAACGCATGTAGCTCTATTGGTGTGACATCTGTTTCAAATATTGAAAGCATTTGGTGTGTGTAATAAAGCGAGAAACATAATTCGGCAAACACTAATAAATACAAAATCTAATGATAAATCGCTAGGAGAGGTACGTTTCGAGGTGCGAACAAGTTAAACAGGAAATGACCTATCCCTTATTTTGTTCAGTATGTGTTCTTGCAAAAGGTAATCCGAGATTGGGAAGAGAAACTCAGAAAGAGTGGAGTAAAGGACCAAACGCAGTTGGGAAAAACGTGAACGACCTTCCAATATTGTACCCTGAGACAGCAATGGCAACAAGATAAACAAACATATTGATAAGAATTGTAGGAAAAACAGGCGTTCAAATATCTTACGTAGAAGCAGAATTTATGAGACATATAATTATAATGCCCTCCAAACTTCATAAATGCAGATCAAGAAAAAACCTTGGTCAGGTTGTAGACAAGTACGTCTGTGATGTAGAGGATAACAAACTCAGAGCAAGGAATGTGGCAATGGCGTTTGTATTGACTCAAGATATTACAATACAATTTTAAATTGTAAGACATTTCCAGGGGCAGATGTGGTCTCTGACCACAATCTATTGGTTATGAACTGTAGATTAAAACTGAAAAACCTGCAAAACGGTGGGAATTTAAGGAGATGGGACCTGGATAAACTGAAAGAACCAGAGATTGTACAGAGTTTCAGGGAGAACATAAGGCAACAATTGACAGGAATGAGGGAAAGAAATACAGTAGAAGAGGAATGGGTAGCTTTGAGGGATGAAGTAGTGAAGGCAGCAGAGGATCAAGTAGGTAAAAAGACGAGGGCTAGTAGAAATCCTTGGGTAACAGAAGAAATATTGAATTTAATTGATGAAAGGATAAAATATAAAAACGCAGTAAATGAAGCTGGCAAAAAGGAATACAAACGTCTCAAAAATGAGATCGACAGGAAGTGCAAAATGGCTAAGCAGGGATGGCTAGAGGACAAATGTAAGGATGTGGAGGCTTATCTCACTAGAGGTGAGATGGATACTGCCTACAGGAACATTAAAGAGACCTTTGGAGAAAAGAGAGCCACTTGTATGAATATCAAGAGCGTTGATGGAAACCCAGTTCTAAGCAAAGAAGGGAAAGCAGAAACGTGGAAGGAGTATATAGAGGTTCTATACAAGGGCGATGCACTTGAGGACAATATTATGGAAATGGAAGAGGATGTAGATGAAGATGAAATGGGAGATACGATACTGCCTGAAGAGTTTGACAGAGCACTGAAAGACCTGAGTCGAAACAAGGCCCCGGGAGTAGACAACATTCTATTGGAACTACTGACGGCCTTGGGAGAGTCAGTCGTGACAAAACTCTATCATCTGGTGAGCAAGATGTATGAGACAGGCGAAATACCCTCAGACTTCAAGAAGAATATAATAATTCCAATCCCAAAGAAAGCAGGTGTTGACAGATTGTAAGTAGGCTGTTTGGATTTCTTATTGGTAGCGCCACGTGGCGCTCTGTGTGAGGGTCACTGGCTGTGTTGTGTGCGGTCTGTGGCTGGGTGGCGTTGTTGTAATATTCGCTATTGTATTGTTGGGCTGTTGGCTGTTAACAGCGCGTAGCGTTGGGCAGTTGGAGTGAGCCGCCAGCAGTGGTGTTTGTGGGGAAGTGAGATGGCGGATTTTTGAGAGCGGGTGATCTGTACGTGTGTCCGTCAGAAACAGTACATTTGTAAGAAGGGATGTCATGAACTGCTATATATGTATATATAATGACTTTTGAAGACTATTAGGGTCAATACATTGTTTGTTCTCTATCAAAGTCTTTCATTTGCTAGCTGTGTCAATCAGTAGTTAGTGCCTTCAGTACTTTGAATCTTTTATTTAGCTGGCAGTGGTCGCGCTCGCTGTTTTGCGGTGGTTCGAGTGACGAGATTTTTGTGAGGTGAGTGATTTGTGAAAGGTATATGTTAATTTAGTCAGGGCCATTCTCTTGTAGGGATTATTGAAAGTCAGATTGCGTTGCTCTAAAAAATATTGTGTGTCAGTTTAAGTACAGTCATGTATAATTTTTCTAAGGGGACGTTTCAAGATGTGAAAATTACCGAACTATCAGTTTAATAAGTCACAGCTGCAAAATACTAACGCGAATTCTTTACAGACGAATGGAAAAACTGGTAGAAGCCAACCTCGGCGAAGATCAGTTTGGATTCCGCAGAAATATTGGAACACGTGAGGCAATACTGACCCCACAACTTATCTTAGAAAATAGATTAAGGAAAGGCAAACCTACATTTCTAGCATTTGTAGACTTAGAGAAAGCTTTTGACAATGTTGACTGGAATACTCTCTTTCAAATTCTAAAGGTGGCAGGGGTACAATACAGGGAGCGAAAGGCTATTTGCAATTTGTACAGAAACCAGACGGCACGTATAAGATTCAAGGGGCACGAAAGGGAAGCAGCAGTTGGGAAGGGAGTGGAGACAGGGTTGTAGCCTCTCCCCGATGTTATTCAATCTGTATATTGAGCAAGCAGTAAAGGAAACAAAAGAAAAATTCGGAGTAGGTATTAAAGTCCATGGAAAAGAAATAAAAACGTTGAGATTCGCCGATGACATTGTAGTTCTGTCAGAGACAGCAAAGGACCTGGAAGAGCAGTTGAACGTAATGGACAGTGTCTTGAAAGCAGGATATAAGATGAACATCAACAAAAGCAAAACGAGGATAATGGAACGTAGTCGAGCTAGCTCGGGTGATGCTGAGGCAATTAGATTAGGAAATGAGACACTTAAAGTAGTAAATGAGTTTTGCGTTTTGCGAAGCAAAATAACTGATGATGGTCGAAGTAGAGAGGATATAAAATGTAGACTGGCAATGGCAAGAAAAGCGTTTCTGAAGAAGAGAAATTTGTTAACATCGAGTATATATTTAAGTGTCAGGAAGTCGTTTCTGAAAGTATTTGTATGGAGTGTAGCCATGTATGGAAGGGAAACATGGACGATAAATAGTTTGGACAAGAAGAGAATAGAATCTTTCGAAATGTGGTGCTATAGAAGATTGCTGAAGATTAGATGGGTAGATCACATAACTAATGAGGAGGTATTGAATAGAATTGGGGAGAAGAGGAGTTTGTGGCACAACTTGACAAGAAGAAGGGACCAGTTGGTAGGACGTATTTGAGGCACCAAGTGATCACAAATTTAGCATTGCAGGGCAGCGTGGAGGGTAAAAATCGTAGAGGGAGACCAAGAGATGAATACACTAAGCAGATTCAGAAGGACGTAGTTTGCAGTAAGTACTGGGAGATGAAGAAGCTTGCACAGGATAGAGTAGCACGGAGAGCTGCCTCAAACCAGTCTCAGGACTGAAGACAACAACAATTACAATAGGAGATCCATCTCCTCTCAGGCAAAGTTGCAGCACTACGTTACATCAAAAAGACCACATCGTTTACATGCATCCGAATGCCTGGATTTACTTAAGACAGGAGGAACAGAAAAAACGGAAAAGAGGGAGAGGAAACACACTAATAAAATTATTGGGCCAAATGATACCAACGGTTTTTACAGGAACAAGAGTAATGAAGATCTGTACGGGAAAACTGAACAAATAAATGTTACGAAGAGAAAACGTAGATGATGTTTTACGGCCATCAACTTCAGATGAACAATTCGAAAAAGCATATATAGCTCCATTGATATGACAACTGTTTGAAATATTGAAAGCAAATGATGTGTATAATAAAGCGAAAAACATAATTCGGCAGACACTAATAAACACAAAATCTAATGATAAATCGCTAAGAGAGCTATGTTTCGAGATGCGACCCGGTTAAATAGGAAAATGGCGTATCCCCTATTTCGTTGAGTTGTGTTCTTGAATAGGTAATCCGAGACTGGGAAGCGAAACTCAGAAAGAGTGGAGTAAAAGACCAAATGCAGTTGGGAAAAACATGAACGACCTTGCAATACTGTTCCGCGAGACAGAAATGGCAACAAGATAAACAAACATATTGATAAGAATTGCAGGAAAAACAGGCGTTCAAATATGTTACGTAAAAGCTGAATTTATGAGACATATAATTATAATGCCCTCCAAACTTCATAAACTCAGATTAAGGAAAAATTAAGAACCAATCGATTCAAGTACCTTGGTCAGGTTGTAGACAAGAACGTCTGTGATGTAGAGGCTAACAAACTGAGAGCAAGGAATGTGGCAATGACGTTTGAATTGACTCAAGATATTACAGTAGGAGATCCATCTCCTCTCAGGCAAAGTTGCAGCACTACGTTACATTAAAAAGACCACATCGTTTACATGCACACGAATGCCTGGATTTACTTAAGACAGGAGGAACAGAAAAAACGGAAAAGAGGGAGAGGAAACACACTAATAAAATTATTGGGGCAAATGATACCCAAGCCTTTTACAGGAACAAGAGTATTGAAGATCTGTACGGGAAAACTGAACAAATAAATGTTACGAAGAGAAAACGGAGATGATGTTTTACGACCATCAACTTCGGATGAACAAAAAAGGGATATGCTAGCTTAGTGATTCCAACCTGTCTGAGGCCATTAACCCTAAGTGCTATCACATATTAGCTAGTACCGCCCCTACCTCCCCGCCTTTCCCACCCCAACCCCCGTAGTCCACCCACCACCACCAAGTTAAGAGCCTAGCAAAAGTTTAGAATGAAATACGATATTATTTGACCACGTCCATTTTCAAAATGATAAAATAAATGCTACCTTGCTTTTCTAAGTGTTTTATGAAACCACGAACAACTGAATCTGCAATAAAACTGATACTGCTTAATTCTAACGACAGTTTTTTTTTATGGAATATGAACAAATTCTCAGTGCATCGCGAATGCCACCTACAAATCCTTCTCAGAAAAGAGAGCTAACACTCTACATTGAGGGAAGACTTGTCGCAAAACATGCTTCGTTTGCACCGCTCCTCTACCTAGCGACGTTTGCTTCACCCGCACCTTGCACCCTCACTTAAAATCAACCAAATTGAAATAAGTGCATTGTACTTTCGTCTGTTATCAGTAAATAATTTGTTTGCTGTATTCCTTATTTGTGAGCTACAAGAAATTAAGACTTGAGGCTGGCATCGGCTTGTGTCTGACCACTGCCAATAACAATAATAATAACAATACTGTGTAGGCGTTATGATCGAGTAGCAGGCATTACACAGTTTATATTGTGTCGTGCGGTCAGTTAGTTCGTTTATAGTTGCGAAGTGAATAATGATGCAATTTCTGGTCTATTGAGGGAGCTACCTACAACTCGGAGGAGGTATTTTCGTGAGATATTGCAGTATATATGACGTATATGTCTCAGTTTTGTCATAGATATGTGGTACAAAGTGCAAAGTACTCATGTAGTGGGGTGGACCTCGTGAGGAAGATGTTGTTCATACATTCATTTCACAAATTGTAACCATCATCACATTGTCACGCGTTAATATTACTATTTGAAAGCAATGTAACTGTAGGTAACTTAGTAAGAAATACGAAATATTATAAAATAATGGCAATAGTGATGATCTTGTAAACATGACTTAGTTTCATGACTAAAAACAAAATTGATTCCTTTTTTTATTTTTTATTTTTATTTTTTTTTTTACCCTTCAAGGGGTTTGGGAGCCATTGTGCTAGAGAATTTTGTAGCCACAAAATTCTCTCTGGTGCAACTGCATCCAAGAAAGTGATCAAGATTGAAGAACATGAAATTCTGAACAGAAATACATCTCGAAAGAAGGTTTTAGATTCCCATCTGCAGAGAAAACCAAAAAATAAAAACTGGAACAAAGGTGGTAGAAGTTTTGAAACGACAGTACTCTGATCGAATGAAAAATTATTGGAAGGATCAGAAGTTTAATCAAAAGTAGTTATGTGCGTGGTCCATAGGACGACAAAACTGAGTGAAAAAAAAAAAAAAAACAAACAGGCGGATAAATTAAAGTGGTGGTTGTGAAACCAGAACAAGCTTTGCTTGTGAGAGCAGGAATGTTTTGTTACGTTTTGAGTAATAAAACCAAAGAACATTGTGAGCCGTGGCGCTCGTTACTGGCGCGCCAGTCTCTTGGATGTCCATTATCGATCCTTCGATGTTTCTTAAATTTGCTTGCCTTGTTGTTTTCCGCATTCGCAGGGCTAGTGGCAGTTGACGTTTGCTCGGGCTACCTGCTGAGACGCCGCGAGGTACGAGGTGGGAAGCAACCACGTATATGTGGAGTTGGTTGTACGCGGTCTGCCGGTTCAGCATGGAGGATGTGAGTTGGCTGCCTGCCTGTCTGCTCTCCTGATTTTGCTCGCCGTGCCTTGCGACCGCCTAGCTTGGGTTGCTGCCTGGTGTATCCTACACGAGCCATACCGGACGTCCAGCAGAAGTTAAGCAGCCTTGTGTTTCTTTAAAGAAAAGGAGCGAATGTATAAGACCCTTTGTAACCAATTTTGGTGGCCTCTTATTTGTGGCCTTCGCGTTTACACTGCCTTTGGGGAGAGCTAATTCTTTTAAATTTAAATAGTTGGGGTTCCCTGTCCTATATAATCTTTTGGAGGTTTTGTTTGCATTTTCTCTTGGGGTTCCTTCCTTGTGCTTGGTTAAATGTTTACTTGTATAGCGGGAAGTGACTCCTGGTTAAAACTCGGAGAAGGTGTTTGATGTTACTGCCGCTTCCGGCATTTGTCTTTTCAAATAAGTGTTGTCATCCCTTCGAGCGACCTGGTGTCACTCCTCGTTAATTAATTCTGGTTTATGTGTGCTTAATTTTGAATTGGCCATTTGAATTAATATTTTGGAGCGCAGTATAGCACTAAGGCAACCTCATTGTATACCACCTTGTGCCCCGGCCTAGTAGCTTAATTTTCAGTGGCACGAGTTAGCTCCACTACCGGTTTTACTGATTTGCTCCCTTCAAAATCTTGTCTTGTATAAGTTTGTCCCATGTGTGTCTGGGAACACAGAGATGAGCTTTAGTGTGACTTCAGTGCTAGTCAGTTAATGGGATCTTCATTTGGGCTTGGCTTCCACTGAAGAGTTTGAGTGGAGCGTAGTGTGTTTGATTTGTTATTCATTTAATTACTGTAAGTTTGTTTATTTAATGGGGAGCAAGACATTTAAAGACTGATATTAACTCCCCTAGTTGCGGGGTGTTGCTAATTCGTTCCAAATGGCCTACTACTTATTCAATGGCAAGGCTGTTGATTAGTTGGTTACTGTGAGTACAAATTCACGCTATTTATTTGATACCAAAATTGTTGAAGTGTCTGTGTCGTGATTCAATCACTAGCTACGTGTTTGAGCTGTATGGATATAAACCTTACATTGCCTCCTTAAAATTTGTTGCCAGCAGAAACCCTTAAGACAACTAAGTTTTGTCACTGCTTATGTTAACCTTTATTGGGAACAAAATTTCATGTAGTTAAATTTTGTCTCACAATGTGTATTTCTCTGATGTAATAAACGAGTGATAAAAGAAAAAATGAAAGGGGACTGGTCCTTCCCATTGTGTCCGGTTTGTAACACGTATCACAGTGGTTCGTCAAAGTGGAAAAAGACTTGAAGAAGTTGAAACATCAAACGGTGATGTATAGAAAGGCTATCTTTCTAAAGAAGAAATTGACAGGCCCTAGAGAAAATCACTTCGTTATTTTTTATAAAACTTTGTTTGAACTGACAGGCAAGATGTGAACAGAAGAGGAGTGCGGGAATGTTAGAATGGACTAGCCCATACCTCACCGAAACATAAAAAAAGCTCTCCTAATTTCTGATTTTAGTCGGGTTAGGAGGCTCTCGCGTCGGGGGAAAACTAGGGCATACCATGACCAGGCCCAGCAAGCAGAACGGTATCCCAGTCAACGCTGCGTCAATTAATTGCTTGCTTGTCGTCTCAGCTAGCTGGAGACATGCCGACAGACGGCCGCCGCTTCCAGCATCGGCGACGACACAGCTGCTTATAATGCAACTCGGGGAACTCCGCGCCCGCGGAAAGCGGAGGCCCTGGAAACGGAAGCAGATTACGAGTGGTCAACGAACCCCGCCGTGCGAGAAGTGCGACCGTCCGCTCCTTCCGACACGGCGGCTGACGCAAGCGCCGTCCAACGCAGGGTCGACGACACCGGCACACCCGCTTTGCTTCGGCAGCAGGCGTGTCGCTGGGCGTGGCCGCGGGGCCGTCGACAGCTCCTAAACAAGCTCGCTACTCAAAATATTAGTCTGCCCCTTAAAAACGCACACTGGTCGTACTGCAGCACTGCAGATGGTGTAGAAGTGGTGCCAGGGGGTCATCTGACCATCAGTCACTGGCACTAGTCCATAAGTCACGGTCGTGAAGTGCACACTACCTGATCAACAGCACGCGGACGCCCCTATCTGATTCTGTTTTGACCACTAGATGTCACCAGAATCGGGTCCGCCATTATCGAAGAAGTTGGCGGGTACTGTGTTGTCAGTGGAGATGCAATAATAGCAGAATGGGTCGGTCAGAAGAGATCTGCGACTTTGAAATCGGACTAATCATTGGACGGCAAATGAGCAACAAATACAACAGCCACATTTCACTCTTTCTCAAGTTGTCGAAGTCCATTTGTGAGTTGGCTGTTTTGGTTTTTATGTTGGTAACGCCACGTAGCGCTCTGTATGAAAATCACTGGCTGTGCTGTGTGGGGTCTGTGGCTGGTTTGCATTGTTGGAATATTTGCTATTGTAGCGTTGGGCAGTTGGGTGTGAACAGCGCGTAGCGCTGCGCAGTTGGAGGTGAGCCGCCAGCAGTGGTGGATGTGGGGAGAGAGATGGCAGAATTTTGAGAGCGGACGGTCTGGACGTGTGTCCATCAGAAAGAGTAAATTTGTAATACTGTATACCATGAACTGATATATATATATATATATATATATATATATATATATATATATATATATGATGACTTTTGAATATTATTAAGGTAAATACAATATTTGTTCTTTATCAAAATCTTTCATTTGCTAACTATGCCTATCAATAGTTAGTGCCTTCAGTAGTTTGAATCTTTTATTTGGTTGGCAGTATTGGCGCTCGCTGTACTGCAGTAGTTCGAGTAACGAAGATTTTTGTGAGGTAAGTGATAGATGAAAGGTATAGGTTATTGTTAGTCAGGGCCATTCTTTTGTAGGGATTATTGAAAGTCAGATTGCGTTGCGCTAAAAATGTTGTGTGTCAGTTTAGTGATGATTAGAATAAGTAAAGAGACAAATGTCTGAGTACGTTCAGTTGTGCTCAGCTGTTTGAAAATCAAATAACGTAAGGGGTTTACCAGCACAGTAATTCATAAATTTTTCTAAGGGGAGGTTTCACATTGTTGGTTTCGCCCCTGTGAGATGGAAACGCAGAGGAATAACCACAGCTAACTCAAGACCAGTCAGACTGACCGACAGGCACCTTCAAACATTGCGAAGAGTCGCTGTAAAGAATTGTACGAAATCAGTGTATGGAATCAGTCGTGATTTACAAGTTGCAACCAGCAGTCCAGATAGCACAACGACTGTGCGTAGGGAGTTAAAAAAAAAGACGTATACTGGATAATGTCAACTGGTATCACGTGTAATGCTAGCAGTGAAGTACAGAGGAGATTGTGTTACGGCATGCTGATGTTTTTCGTGACTAGCGTGTGATCTCCATATTGCGCTAAGAAAACGCTAGATGCGCAAGGATTTGAACACATTTTATAGCATTGTGCACGGCCTGCAGGAGACGAAACATTTGGAGTCGACGATTGTACCAGCAGAGTAATGTACCCTGTCCTAAAGCACCATTTGTGAGAGAATTGTTTTTGGACAATAACGCTGACTGGTCTGCCCAGAGTCCCGAACTGAACCCAACGGAACACGTTTGGAATGAGTTACAACGTCGACGTCACTTGGGACCTTAGTGGCCAACGGCACTACATTTTCTGATTTCGCCTCTTGGGCAAGAATTTGCCTGCCCTTCCTCCACAGCCCTCGTTGGAAGTGTCCCCAACAGAGTTCATGTCGCCATAAAGACGAATGGTAGACGCACCCCACATTAATATCCACTATTAGGGCTCCCGATACTTTTTTATCAGATAGTGTATGTGCCAGTCCGATGTATGGAATTCACGCAGTAAGATGGCTCGACGTGGAAAAATGACAGAATGGAAGAAATGAGCTATCATCTTTGAACTTGATTATACATAAAGTAAATGAAGTTGCCCAAATTGTTGGTATCAACGTGGATTTACAACTGAACCTGTATTTTTGCTTTTTTCCCATTCTAATATTCCCCCAATACTTATTTTGGCTGCAAAATAGCATTTAAAGGCATACATAAGAATGGTTCAAATGGCTCTGAGCACTATGGGACTTAACATCTGAGGTCAACAGTCCCCTAGAACTTAGAACTACTTAAACCTTACTAACCTAAGGACATCACACACATCCATGCCTGAGGCAGGATTCGAGCCTGCAACCGTAGCGGTCGCGTGGTTCCAGACTGAAGCGCCTAGAACCGCTCGGCCACTCCGGCCGGCCATATATAATATTCGTGCATGTTCGTAACATTGGACACTTGTATATTTTACAGAATACGACTGTTTCTGATTACCAAAATTGTACTATTGCGTGCAGTTAGTTATTTTATTACTGGTTCCAAAATATTTTATCTTTTTACGTACTGCTAGCTACAAGGTACCATACAAGTTATGAATTCTAATTTTAAGTTTTTTTTTAATCTTTCATTCCATACTTGTGAGAGCGGGATGGGCTGTTGTAGAAATTTGTCCTTCTCAGCCAGATACTCCAGCATGTTGTGAGGCGAATTGGGGATATTCATTACTTCCTCCCACTTACGCACGCACAGCCACAGGTCACAATGATTAACGGAAAGTCATCGAGTAAAACAGAAGTAAAATCTGGCGTTCCCCAAGTCCTCTGCTCTTCCAAATCTACATAACCAATATAAGAGACAATCTGATGGCCCTCTTAGATTGTTTGTCATTTTCCATTTTATAAAGTCATCTGATGATCAAAACAGACTGCGAGACGATTTAGACAAGATATCTGTAAGGTGCGAAAAGTGGCAATTGACTCTATATGACGAAAGTACGAAGTCATCCGCATGAGCACTAAAAGGAATCCGCATGAGTACTAAAAGTAATCCGCTAGATTAGATTAGATTAGATTAATACTAGTTCCATGGATCATGAATACGATATTTCGTAATGATGTGGAACGAGTCGAATTTTCCAATACATGACATAATTAGGTTAATTTAACAACATACTTAAGTTAATATAACAACTTTATTTTTTTGTGTTTTTTTGTTTTTCTTTATTTTTTATTTTATTTATTTTATTTTTTTTTAATATTTTTTTTTCTTAATTTATATCTAAAAATTCCTCTATGGAGTAGAAGGAGTTGTCATTCAGAAATTCTTTTAATTTCTTCTTAAATACTTGTTGGTTATCTGTCAGACTTTTGATACTATTTGGTAAGTGACCAAAGACTTTAGTGCCAGTATAATTCACCCCTTTCTGTGCCAAAGTTAGATTTAATCTTGAATAGTGAAGATCGTCCTTTCTCCTAGTATTGTAGTTATGCACACTGCTATTACTTTTGAATTGGGTTTGGTTGTTAATAACAAATTTCATAAGAGAGTATATATATTGAGAAGCTACTGTGAATATCCCTAGATCCTTAAATAAATGTCTGCAGGATGATCTTGGGTGGACTCCAGCTATTAGTCTGATTACACGCTTTTGTGCAATAAATACTTTATTCCTCAGTGATGAATTACCCCAAAATATGATGCCATATGAAAGCAATGAGTGAAAATAGGCGTAGTAAGCTAATTTACTAAGATGTTTATCACCAAAATTTGCAATGACCCTTATTGCATAAGTAGCTGAACTCAAACGTTTCAGCAGATCATTAATGTGTTTCTTCCAATTTAATCTCTCATCAATGGACATACCTAAAAATTTGGAATATTCTACCTTAGCTATATGCTTCTGATTAAGGTCTATATTTATTAATGGCGTCATACCATTCACTGTACGGAACTGTATGTACTGTGTCTTATCAAAATTCAGTGAGAGTCCGTTTACAAGGAACCACTTAGTAATTTTCTGAAAGACAGTATTGACAATTTCATCAGTTAATTCTTGTTTCTCAGGTGTGATTACTATACTTGTATCATCAGCGAAGAGAACTAACTTTGCCTCTTCATGAATATAGAATGGCAAGTCATTAATATATAATAACAACAAGGGACCCAAGACCGACCCTTGTGGAACCCCATTCTTGATAGTTCCCCAGTTTGAGGAATGTGCTGATCTTTGCATGTTACGAGAACTACTTATTTCAACTTTCTGCACTCTTCCAGTTAGGTACGAATTAAACCATTTTTGAACTGTCCCACTCATGCCACAATACTTGAGCCTGTCTAGCAGAATTTCATGATTTACACAATCAAAAGCCTTTGAGAGATCACAAAAAATCCCAATGGGTGGTGTTCGGTTATTCAGATCATTCAAAATTTGATTGGTGAAAGTATATACGGCATTTTCTGTTGAAAAACCTTTCCAGAAACCAAACTGACATTTTGTTAGTACTTCATTCTTACAGATATGTGAAGCTACTCTTGAATACATTATTTTCTCAAAAATTTTGGATAAAGCTGTTAGAAGGGTGATTGGACGGTAATTGTTGACATCAGATCTCTCCCCTTTTTTATGCAAAGGTATAACAATAGCATATTTCAGTCTATCAGGGAAAATGCCCTGTTCCAGAGAGCTATTACACAGGTGGCTGAGAATCTTACTTATCTGTTGAGAACAAGCTTTTAGTATTTAGTAAATTTCGGTTACAGGATAAAACAGACAAATCTAAAGGCTTTTAATTCAACTGAATACTTAGCTATTACAATTACGAATAACTTAAATTGGAATGATCGCATAGGTAATGTTGTGGGAAAGCAAACCAAAGACTGCGATTTATTGGCAGAACACACAGAAAAGCGATAGGTGTGCCAAAGAGATTTCTTACACTACGATTGTCTCCAGTCTTCTGGAGTACTGCTGTTCGGTGTGGGATCCGCATCAGATAGGGTTGACGGAGGACATCGAAAAAGTTCAGACAAGGGCAGCTCGTTTTGTGTTATCGCGAAACAGGGGAGAGAGCGCCAGGGGTGCGATATGCGAATTGGGGTGGCAATCATTCAAGCAAAGGCGATTTTCGTTGCGGCAGGATTTTCTCATGAAATTTCAATCACCAAATTTGTCCTCAGAGTGTGAAAATATTTTGTATGCGCACACCTACATAGGGAGGAACTATCATCGTAATAAAACAAGAGAAATCAGAGCTTGCACGGGAAGATTTAAGTGTTCGTTTTTTCCGCGCACTGTCCGAGAGTGGAATTGTGGAGAAATAGGTTGAAGGTGGTTCGATGAACCCACTCCTAGGCACTTAATTGTGAATTACAGTGTAATTATGTAGATGTAGATGTACACCTTGCGACATGACCACACCAAGAAGTTAGAGCTCATACGGAAGTTTATTAGCAGTTGTTTTTTCCCGATGCCCATTAGCGAATGGAATAGAGAGGGTGGAGAATAATAACTGTACTAGAGGTGCTGTCCGTCACACACCGTAAGGTGACTTGCAGAGTATGTTAGATGCAGACACATGTCCTCCAGCACAACCAAGTAATTATACAACTGTGCAGTTAATTTCACGTACGAGTTTGTTTCTAATCAAATTATTTTGGTTTTGCTACTTAAGAGACGGAAGTCTTTAGCCTCTATGTTGGTACTTTTAGCCTGTATGCTGGTTCTTGTTATGTATACGTGACTCTGTTTACTTTGATCACTTTTGCTGTAAATGTTTTTGACGCCCAAAGATAAGGGCTCCCCTACCTAATGTGGTGCTCCAAATTTAGTGAGCAGCACCGCCTTTACTTTCCGCTTGAGCAACATCAGGTAAACCGTAATAACATGTGCTTTAATTATGTAAGGTGCTGTTTTCTGTTTTTCTGTCTGTTTCGTGTTGCAAGGAGGAGATCGTGGCAGGTGATGCGTCAGTGTTCCACCGACGCAGTAAATCGGTAGGGACGGTCACTAATCACTTGAGCGCCGATAGCCCACGGCGGCGAGAACATCGGGTCACCATCGTCTGCATCACTTTTGTACACTGTTAAAAACTGCTGTTCGAAATGAATATATGAAAATGTATCAGTTTTTCGTAACTTCTTGTATGACCGCGGTACGTTATCAAGGCTTACGAAACAAACTGAATGTTAACTACTTGTGTCAACTACGTCTCCTGATTAGCGTAGTAATTGTACCGCTGAACCATACTGAAGTTACTGAAGTCGGACTTCTTGAAAGATAAGCTTTAAGAGCGTCTGATTGATACAATATTGAAAAGATACATCTTCTAGTTTAATATTATGGTGACTGTCTAAACCAATTTTGGAGTTATTAACGGACGAGATAATTTTGTAAATTAATGCACGACAGAACATACGGTAAAAGGGTTTCTGATTTTGTGAAAATTGCCGGAATTTGATTTGGGAAGTGTTATATCACTGAAAACATTAACTTTCCTTAAAGTGACGAACTTCACTTCAAATTTGATCTTTGTGGTCATTCAAGTAATCGATATTTTCACGCGAACTTTAACCTTACATGAAAAAGTGAGGCTTACCGATCATCATTATAGATTGAAGAGGTGTTTGCTGGGGAAAGTGAACGAAGGAATTTAGAAGAGTAATAATTCTTAATGTTTCATATCAGTTGTCGATTTTTAAAAGAAATGTAATCGAAAGAGAAGGAGTATCTGTGGTCGATCGGATATTATCAAGTCGATGTGGCATTGTTTTAGCGAAGCGAAACAACAATTATTATATTATGTTGTGCGACCATAGAGTAAATATCTCTGCAGTGAGCATTCACATGCGCAGAACAGATTTTGTGTTGTCAACATACATTGACGTGTTCTCGGGACGTCGTGTGTTTTTCCGTATAGCCCTGTATATTTCGAATGTCACTACATCCCTAGTACAGACGGATTCTTTTCGTACCTGTCGTGGATATTTATATATGTTGCGCAGACAGTTTAACAGTATCCATTTGATACCTGGAATAAACCAGCTACGTAACTTTTAAGGGCAAGTAATATTGCATTCTGCTTCCTGCGATAGGTGTCACAGTTCAGATGCACTCGATTTTTGATAGTTTTCGGTATGATACGGCACTTTATAGTATTACAGAGCCTGACTTACATTTTTGCAGTGATAGTCTTGCAAAACGACTTGACAGTACGCTAGTACTTTTGCGAGTGTCCGAAAAACACCGAATTTACCACACATTAGCGATTGTATCCCTGCTAATTCGTCCTTTTTTTCTGCTATTCTGCGTATTTATTTTCTCGTTTTTGCCACCTAAAGCACAATTTTTCTTACTGGTGACGCTTTGAAGTGTTTATTTAACGCGTTTTACGTACTTGCTCCCAGTTTATTAAATAAATAGTAGACTGAGTAAGAAGGAGCAAAAAAAGGCGATCGGAGAATAAATGTACTGTAAACCAAATACAGTTGGTCATGTAACAGTCAACCCATATAACACAATTAAGGGAAATGGGAAGTGACACAAATGAAAGAGTTTGGGGACATGTTGAGTAATATTTCACGCTTCTTAATTAAATGATGAAGAACATGAGTGTGTACTTTGATTAGCTACTTATTGTGTTTTTTTAATAGATTTGTGCAGAAAATGTATTTAAGCTGAATGCAGAAATTGGTAGTAGGTGCTGCGTAAAATTAAAAATACACTCCTGGAAATTGAAATAAGAACACCGTGAATTCATTGTCCCAGGAAGGGGAAACTTTATTGACACATTCCTGGGGTCAGATACATCACATGATCACACTGACAGAACCACAGGCACATAGACACAGGCAACAGAGCATGCACAATGTCGGCACTAGTACAGTGTATATCCACCTTTCGCAGCAATGCAGGCTGCTATTCTCCCATGGAGACGATCGTAGAGATGCTGGATGCAGTCCTGTGGAACGGCTTGCCATGCCATTTCCACCTGGCGCCTCAGTTGGACCAGCGTTCGTGCTGGACGTGCAGACCGCGTGAGACGACGCTTCATCCAGTCCCAAACATGCTCAATGGGGGACAGATCCGGAGATCTTGCTGGCCAGGGTAGTTGACTTACACCTTCTAGAGCACGTTGGGTGGCACGGAATACATGCGGACGTGCATTGTCCTGTTGGAACAGCAAGTTCCCTTGCCGGTCTAGGAATGGTAGAACGATGGGTTCGATGACGTTTTGGATGTACCGTGCACTATTCAGTGTCCCCTCGACGATCACCAGTGGTGTACGGCCAGTGTAGGAGATCGCTCCCCACACCATGATGCCGGGTGTTGGCCCTGTGTGCCTCGGTCGTATGCAGTCCTGATTGTGGCGCTCACCTGCACGGCGCCAAACACGCATACGACCATCATTGGCGCCAAGGCAGAAGCGACTCTCATCGCTGAAGACGACACGTCTCCATTCGTCCCTCCATTCACGCCTGTCGCGACACCACTGGAGGCGGGCTGCACGATGTTGGGGCGTGAGCGGAAGACGGCCTAACGGTGTGCGGGACCGTAGCCCAGCTTCATGGAGACGGTTGCGAATGGTCCTCGCCGATACCCCAGGAGCAACAGTGTCCCTAATTTGCTGGGAAGTGGCGGTGCGGTCCCCTACGGCACTGCGTAGGATCCTACGGTCCTGGGGTGCATCCGTGCGTCGCTGCGATCCGGTCCCAGGTCGACGGGCACGTGCACCTTCCACCGACCACTGGCGACAACATCGATGTCCTGTGGAGACCTCACGACCCACGTGTTGAGCAATTCGGCGGTACGTCCACCCGGCCTCCCACATGCCCACTATACGCCCTCGCTCAAAGTCCGTCAACTGCACATACGGTTCACTTCCACGCTGTCGCGGCATGCTACCAGTGTTAAAGACTGCGATGGAGCTCCGTATGCCACGGCAAACTGGCTGACACTGACGGCGGCGGTGCACAAATGCTGCGCAGCTAGCGCCATTCGACGGCCAACACCGCGGTTCCTGGTGTGTCCGCTGTGCCGTGCGTGTGATCATTGCTTGTACAGCCCTCTCGCAGTGTCCGGAGCAAGTATGGTGGGTCTGACACACCGGTGTCAATGTGTTCTTTTTTCCATTTCCAGGAGTGTAGTTGGTATAGCATCTATCTTCAGCCACACACATCCAAATTTTTCTCTGTCTAAACATTCCTCTTCAAAGTGTTTTGAACATACTTTGGAATATTTTGTGGGGACAAAATTACTCCTCCTTATTTTGTGGAGCCACATCTTTACTCGTTGTTCATCCTTCGGGAAACTAAAATATAAATCACACATAATCATTTTCCATGTCCTAGACACACTTAACATGGTCTCCTACTGTAACTTTATAGTAAACAAAATGGTTTGGACACACATATTATACGAAGAAAATTAAAGACTCACTCTCTATTGAATTTATCTGTCTCCCGTCTGTCAAATCCATATACATAATCGACAAGTCACTGATAAATGCATGGAGGATAGTATTTTCTGAAACAACTAACTATTCCCTTTCCTGTTCCACTAGCAAATTTACGAGAGGAAGCGATTGTTTGTAAGCTTTTGTACGAGCCGTAATATCTATTATATAGTCATAAGCCGGCCGGTGTGGCCGTGCGGTTCTGGCACTTCAATCTGGACCGCGCTACGGTCGCAGGTTCGAATCCTGCCTCGGGCATGGATGTGTGTGATGTCCTTAGGTTAGTTAGGTTTAAGTAGTTCTATGTTCTAGGGGACTGATGACCTCAGACGTTAAGTCCCATAATGCTCAGAGCCATTTGAACCATTACAGTCATAAAATCGTAGAAAAATAGGTCTACAGAATCAAGCCTTAATTATAATACGTCTCCAAATTTTTCATCATAGTACCCTTGAAAAGTTACTATCCCTCCTTTCACATATTTTTCTTTGCATCCGTAGCAACAACAGTAATTCACCATCGCTATTACAGTATCAACAAACGGTGAAAACTCTCGATATTATGAACTTCAAACTCTGCGGTAAGCACACACGCTCAGCGAAGTCCCGAAAACATGTGACAATCCTGGTTTAATGTTGACAACATGCGCAGAACACAATGCTCACTCCAGAGATATTTTCTCTTTATGTGAGACCAAAGACGCTATTGTGTTTGATAACATTGTTTATTACCATAGGTCTAATTCGGGGCGATCGTCATCTTCAGGTTTTCGGTGAAACGTACATAGTTTGGTACAATTTTGAAGGAGATAATTTAAACTATTCCTACCCCCATGAACCATGGACCTTGCCGTTGGTGGGGAGGCTTGCGTGCCTCAGCGATACAGATGGCCGTACCGTAGGTGCAACCACAGCGGAGGGGTATCTGTTGAGAGGCCAGACAAATGTGTGGTTCCTGAAGAGGGGCAGCAGCCTTTTCAGTAGTTGTAGGGGCAACAGTCTGGATGATTGACTGATCCTGCCTTGCAACACTAACCAAAACGGCCTTGCTGTGCTGGTACTGCGTACGGCTGAAAGCAAGGGGAAACTACAGCCGTAATTTTTGCCGAAGGCATGCAGCTTTACTGTATGGTTAAATGATGATGGCGCCCTCATGGGTAAAATATTCCGGAGGTAAAATAGTCCCCCATTCGGATCTACGGGCGGGGACTACTCAGGAGGACGTCGTTATCAGGAGAAAGAAAACTGGCGTTCTACGGATCGGAGCGTGGAATGTCAGATCCCTTAATCGGGCAGGTAGGTTAGAAAATTTAAAAAGGGAAATGGATAGGTTGTAGTTAGATATAGTGGGAATCAGTGAAGTTCGGTGGCAGGAGGAACAAGACTTTTGGTCAGGTGAATACAGGGTTATAAATACAAAATCAAATAGGGGTAATGCAGGAGTAGGTTTAATAATGAATAAAAAAATAGGAGTGCGGGTAAGCTACTACCAACAGCATAGTGAACGCATTATTGTGGCCAAGATAGACACGAAGCCCATGCCTACTACAGTAGTACAAGTTTATATGCCAACTAGCTCCGCAGATGATGAAGAAATTGATGAAATGTATGATGAGATAAAAGAAATTATTCAGGTAGTGAAGGGAGACAAAAATTTAATAGTCATGGGTGACTGGAATTCGATAGTAGGAAAAGCGAGAGAAGGGAACATAGTGGGTGAATATGGATTGGGGGAGAGAAATGAAAGAGGCAGCCGTCTGGTAGAATTTTGCACAGAGCATAAATTAATCACAGCTAACACTTGGTTCAAGAATCATAAAAGAAGGTTGTAAACATGGAAGAATCCTGGAGATACTAGAAGGTATCAGATAGATTATATAATGGTAAGACAGAGATTTCGGAACCAGGTATTAAATTGTAAAGACATTTCCAGGGGCAGATGTGGACTCTGACTACAATCTATTGGTTATGAACTTTAGATTAAAATGGAAGAAACTGCAAAAAGGCGGGAATTTAAGGAGATGGGACCTGGATAAACTGAAAGAACCAGAGGTTGTACAGAGTTTCAGGGAAAGTATAAGGGAACAATTGACAGGAATGGGGCAAAGAAGTACAGTAGAAGAAGAATGGGTAGCTCTGAGGGATGAAGTAGTGAAGGCAGCAGAGGATCAAGTAGGTAAAAAGACGAGGGCTGGTAGAAATCCTTGGGTAACAGAAGAAATATTGAATTTAATTGATGAAAGGGGAAAATATAAAAACGCAGTAAATGAAGCAGGCAAAAAGGAATACAAACGTCTCAAAAATGAGTTCACAGGAAGTGCAAAATGGCTAAGCAGGGATGGCTAGAGGACAAATGTAAGGATGTAGAGGCTTATCTCACTAGGGGTAAGATAGATACTGCCTACAGGAAAATTAAAGAGACCTTTGGAGAAAAGAGAACCACTTGTATGAATATCAAGAGCTCAGATGGAAACCCAGTTCTAAGCAAAGAAGGGAAAGCAGAAAGGTGGAAGGAGTATTTAGAGGGTCTATTCAAGGGCGATGTACTTGAGGATAATATTATGGAAATGGAAGAGGATGTAGTTGAAGATGAAATGGGAGATACGATACTGCGTGAAGAGTTGACAGAGCACTGAAAGACCTGAGTCGAAACAAGGCCCCGGGAGTAGACAACATTCCATTGGAATTACTGACGGCCTTGGGAGAGCCAGTCCTTACAAAAGTCTAGCCTCCAGGTGTTGACATATGTGAAAATTACCGAACTATCAGTTTAATAAGTCACAGCTGCAAAATACTAACGCGAATTCTTTACAGACGAATGGAAAAATTGGTAGAAGCCGACCTCGGCGAGGATCAGTTTGGATTCCGCAGAAATGTTGGAACACGTGAGGCAATACTGACCCTACGACTTACCTTAGAAAATAAATTAAGGAAAGGCAAACCTACATTTCTAGCATTTGTAGACTTAGAGAAAGCTTTTGACAATGTTGACTGGAATACTCTTACAAATTCTAAAGGTGGCAGGGGTACAATACAGGGAGCGAAATGCTATTTACAATTTGTACAGAAACCAGATGGCAGTTATAAGAGTCGAGGGACATGAAAGGGAAGCAGCAGTTGGGAAGGGAGTGAGACAGGGTTGTAGCCTGTCCGCGATGTTATTCAATCTGTATATTGAGCAAGTGGTAAAGGAAACAAAAGAAAAATTCGGAGTGGGTATTAAAGTCCACGGAGAAGAAATAATAACGTTGAGGTTCGCCGGTGACATTGTAATTCTGTCAGAGACAGCAAAGGACTTGGAAGGGCAGTTGAACGGAATGGTCAGTGTCTTGAAAGAGGGATATATGATGAACATCAACAAAAGCAAATCGCGGATAATGGAATGTAGTCGAATTAAGTCGGGTGATGCTGAGGGAATTAGATTAGGAAATGAGACACTTAAAGTAGTAAAGGAGTTTTGCTATTTGGGGAGTAGAGTAACTGATGATGGTCGAAGTAGGGAGGATATAAAATGTAGACTGGCAATGGCAAGGAAAGCGTTTCTGAAGAAGAGAAATTTGTTAACATCGAGTATAGATTTAAATACTACACTAAGCAGATTCAGAAGGATGTAAGTTGCAGTAAGTACTGGGAGATGAAGAAGCTTGCACAGAATAGAGTAGCATGGAGAGCTGCATCAAACCAGTCTCAGGACTGAAGACGACAACAACAACAACAACAGTTTAAACTATTATAGAAATATTTTTTGCTACGTACTTCAGGTGGTCTTGATATCCATATGGCATCGATGTCTCCATTGCTGTCACACTATTTTATAAGTTTGCTCGTTCGATGTCGCTGGACCTATAGCAGTTGTTAAACTTTTGTTGGATAGTTACGAACCTCGCATGCCAACACACTGTCTGGCATATCCGGTTACATAAAAAACAATAGGACTAAATTACATAGGATTGTATAACCACACAAACACAAAACATGCATGCAATATAATATAGCTGAAAAGAACAAAAATGTGGCCAAGAGAATATCAAAGAAGCAAACTGCCTGTAACAATGTAATATCGCTGACTCTACTGTCAGTACAGCTGTCACGAAGCGTCCACGTGAGATACACTTTCATAATTCGACAGCTACATAAGTATCTATGAAGCATATGAAAATCTGTATTGTCAACGCACAGACAGTTTCTCTCTTCTTGCCTTTTAAGTTTTGCTGGGGAACACGTACAAGATTCAAACACGCAATTGTAAGAGTGGTAGGACACGCATTAGAAATTATTACTATTACTGTTAACAGTCATACTTCTGTGTATCAGCCGGTTGGACGAAAATCCTGTCGTGTGAGGGACAGACATAATTTCTGTCGACAGAAACAGTGTCTGTTAGAAACGTATAGATGAATGATTATTAACTGACATTCAGAAGAGGCGGTTACCAGCAGTCTTCAGATTTTTAAAAAAATGAGTAAAGAATGACAAATACAGCCGACTCTCGATAACTCGAAGTTCCAGCGATCTCAGAAAAAGTGGTATATTTGAGCGTTAGTATTAACGAAAGTTTGACTAATCAAGATGGAATCAAGAAGTTTTCTAGAAGAAGATTAAAAAACAATACTATAGTTTCACTAAAATTCGTAATTTTTTTTACAACGGGAAGCAGGAAGTAACAAATGGAACTCAAATCAAAAGAAAGTGGCCTTTTTTCCTGTTCCATTAATTTCTATTCATTTTGGCGATTCATTTAGAAGGGACATACAAATTACCAAAAATACATAACAAAACTTCAGTTGTACTTTGCAACGAAGTGTATCTTTTATTGCTTCAGTGGTTCGTGAAGAGCATTTTCTGTTGCATCCAAAACCGATGATACATTATTCTCCACTGCCACTGATGTGCAAGAGCATCATTTCCTACAATAACGACTTTATGTCTTCTGGAGTCACAGACGGACTGACCCTATTTCTTCTTTTCCTTCTCTTCTTCTTCCTCTTCTTCTTTTTCTTCTCTTTCGCCATCGTCTTCATTCTCGTCATCTGTAACAGCCAAATTTTCAACGTCGCTTAAGCCACCGCAGATTTCCACACGATCGTCAAAGTGTAAAAATAATCAGATGCCACATTTACTTTTACATCAGGAAGATCTCATGAACCATAAACAGCGAGTTTATTTCTCCACGCTGATGTTGTGGCTCGTTGATGAATTCGCACTTCTTGAAACAGGTCGAAATCATCATGCTCTCTGCTGACAAAACTTTTCTGTTGAGTTTCTTGCTATCTTTAACGGCGTGTAAACCAGCTCGCATCCGTAGGGGAATACTACACTTGCACCCCGCGTAACGCTAAATGAGCTACAGCGAATAGGCAGCCAGACCAGATATTGGATTTCCTGGCTACAAACATGCAAACAAATCGAAAGTAAAAATCTTAAGAAATAAACCTTTCCAGGACCAACTGATTAAAAGACTTGGCCCTTCAATCCGAGTATGCCATTTAAGCATAGAAGGCTTTAGCCGAGCTGAAAGCGAATACCTACCTAAACTCCTTGTAGATAATGATATTGACGTAGTTCTAATCCAGGAAGCATGTACTCCAACTATGGAAAACCTGCGTAAAAGAGGTAGGATCGATGGCTACGAACTTATAGGTGCAACTTATCACGGTGTGTATGGTGTTGCCACCTATGTATGGAGTGATATCGAGGATGCTCGTCTCATTTCGACAAATACAGAAAACGATATCCATTATGTCTCTACGCAAGTGGAGGAGACCATTATAAATAATATTTACAAGCCACCAAATGTGCCGTGGCCACTGGATGTTCTGCCAATTACTGCCCATCCATCGATTTCTGCTGGAGATTTTTAGTAGTCACCACAGACACTGGAACTACGCACGTGACAATGAATGTGGTACTGCGTTCAACGACTGGGCTGTAAATGAAAATCTATAGCTGGTTTATGATACCAAAGATTTGGGAATTTTCAGATCGGCCGCTTGGCGAAGAGATTACAACCCGGATCTCTGCTTTGTGTCCCGGGACTGCAGATAACACCCACTACCTATATCCACAAGTCAACCACACAGCCAGCAACGGCCAGTATCCTCAATGTGGAGCTCTCTGTCCCAACAGCGAGATCTGTTCCGCGACCTAGGTGGAACTTCCGCAGGGCTGATTGGCTGAATTATGCTGACCACCTAGGTAAACATATCCGTTTTATTCCACCAGAACCTAAAAACTACCTTCGCTTCGTCGGGGCTGTTCTTACTGCTGCCAAGAAGTTTATCCCTCATGGGTAAAGAAAAGGCTGTACACCAGGCTGAAATGAACATTGTGAACAACTTTATGAACAGTATGGCGAAACTGGCGACAGCGATATGGCAGACGACCTCCTCCAAAGCCTTGACTATGCTAGAAGAGTACGATGGTGTGAGATGATAGAAAATGTAAACATCAGACATTCAGGTAGTAACGCATGGAGTCCTCTGCGAAAGCTTGGCGGAGCCTTCAATAAACCCGGGCATAAACCTCGTATTTCAGATAACCAAATCATTAACCATATAGTTGAAACATCTAGATCATCCCGTGACAAACAACATACTTCCAAACATAAATCACGAACTCACGTCTCTAAAAGCTCAGTGCCCAAACGAATCCATTTTCTCTTCGCCATTTACACTGAATGAATTGGATGAGACCTAGAAACAAACTAAACGTGGTAAAGCACGTGGTCTGGATAAATACAGCCGGAATTTCTAATAAAAATGGGTAACGGTGGAAAAATGGCTGGACCGCTTCTTCTCCAACCTATAATGGATCACTGCCCACCGAGCTAAAGAGAACAAAAATAGTGGCAATTTTGAAACTAGGAAAACCAGCTGACCACCCTAAAAGTTTCAGAGAAATTTCCCTTTTTAGCAGTTTTATAAACTCTTCGAGAGGCTCATCTATAACAGAATTAGCGGCTTCATGCTGAAACATATTATAGCTGAGTAAGCGGGTTTCAGGCCACAGCGAAATTGTGTGATCAGGTACTGGCCATAACAACTTTCATAGAGGCTGGTTTCCAAGAAAATGTGAATACATTTGTCGCGTTCGTAGGCCTAACCGCGGCATATGACACAGTCTGGGGAGCAGAGGTGATATACAAATTACTAAAAACAGTACGATGCCGAAAGACTGTGACTCTCATCAACACCATGATAAACAATAGATAATCCCGTGTTTACTTGGAAGAAAATGTGAGCAAGGAGAGGAAATTAAGTAACGGTGTACCACAGGGCTCCGTCTTAGCCACTCTATTATTCAACCTATGTATCTCCGATTCCCAAATACTAGATCAACAAAATTCTGCTACGCAGACGATATCGCTCTTGCTCGTAGAACCAAGGATCTTGGACGAGCGGAGACAATTCTCACAAAAGATCTAGCCGTTATGAGCGCCTTTTTTAGAGAGCGGCTACTTAGACCCAGTACAAGTAAAACTGAAGTATGTGCATTGCATCTGATAAACAAACCAGCTAACGCGAAGCTCAGAGTGAAACTTAACGGAAACACTCTTTGGCATAACAAGTACCCTAAGTACCTCGGTGTCACCCTTGACCGCGTCCTTTCATATAGAAAACATCTTGAAAATACAGCTGCCAAGATAAAAACTAGTGAAAATATTATACAAAAATTGTGTGACATGGGGAGCTACAGCAGATACCTTGCCCACATCGTCCATTGCGTTGGTCTTCTCAGCAGCCGAGTATTGAGCCCCGGTGTGGCTAAACAGCTCTCACACCAACTTGATCGACGTCCAGTTGAACCACACTATGCTGTTAATAACGGGGGCAATCCGACCAACACCGATTTATTGGCTTCCTCTGCTATCCACCCGCAATCCGCAGAAGTGAGGCTTTGCTTAAGGAATATCGCAAGCTACAGGAGAACCTGGAATTACCCTTACGGGAAGACATGCCAAGTTTACGACGAAATAGAGACCGTTCAGGAAACCCACTATTACGACAAGCAGAACAGCTAGATGCCAGTAATACTGGGTTGAGAGACCTGTGGGACCAGAGCTGTCAACATATTGGAAATCGTGAAGAGCGTGGGTGGTTCCGAAAGTATAACAGTTATACAGCTGGCACAGGACTTGACAGGAAATTGTAGGTCAAACTGAACAGAGCTTGCACTCGGCATGGCCGATGCGCAGACTCTCTTTACAAATGGAGTGCTACAGAGTCTCCGGTTTGTGACTGTGGGGCTCCGAACCAGACAATCAAGCACATTAGAGACGAATGCCCCTTGCGTTCCTACCAGGGGAGTCGGAGCGACCTCATGAAACTGATGATACGGCCCTTACGTGGATTAGGAACCTGGATATTGACATTTGTTTAGTTTTATATGTAGTTTTACATTTTCGTACTCCTGTTATACACTCCTGGAAATTGAAATAAGAACACCGTGAATTCATTGTCCCAGGAAGAGGAAACTTTATTGACACATTCCTGGGGTCAGATACATCACATGATCACACTGACAGAACCACAGGCACATAGACACAGGCAACAGAGCATGCACAATGTCGGCACTAGTACAGTGTATATCCACCTTTCGCAGCAATGCAGGCTGCTATTCTCCCATGGAGACGATCGTAGAGATGCTGGATGTAGTCCTGTGGAACGGCTTGCCATGCCATTTCCACCTGGCGCCTCAGTTGGACCAGCGTTCGTGCTGGACGTGCAGACCGCGTGAGACGACGCTTCATCCAGTCCCAAACATGCTCAATGGGGGACAGATCCGGAGATCTTGCTGGCCAGGGTAGTTGACTTACACCTTCTAGAGCACGTTGGGTGGCACGGGATACATGCGGACGTGCATTGTTCTGTTGGAACAGCAAGTTCCCTTGCCGGTCTAGGAATGGTAGAACGATGGGTTCGATGACGGTTTGGATGTACCGTGCACTATTCAGTGTCCCCTCGACGATCACCAGTGGTGTACGGCCAGTGTAGGAGATCGCTCCCCACACCATGATGCCGGGTGTTGGCCCTGTGTGCCTCGGTCGTATGCAGCCCTGATTGTGGCGCTCACCTGCACGGCGCCAAACACGCATACGACCATCATTGGCACCAAGGCAGAAGCGACTCTCATCGCTGAAGACGACATGTCTCCATTCGTCCCTCCATTCACGCCTGTCGCGACACCACTGGAGGCGGGCTGCACGATGTTGGGGCGTGAGCGGAAGACGGCCTAACGGTGTGCGGGACCGTAGCCCAGCTTCATGGAGACGGTTGCGAATGGTCCTCGCCGATACTCCAGGAGCAACAGTGTCCCTAATTTGCTGGGAAGTGGCGGTGCGGTCCCCTACGGCACTGCGTAGGATCCTACGGTCTTGGCGTGCATCCGTGCGTCTCTGCGGTCCGGTCCCAGGTCGACGGGCACGTGCACCTTCCGCCGACCACTGGCGACAACATCGATGTACTGTGGAGACCTCACGCCCCACGTGTTGAGCAATTCGGCGGTACGTCCACCCGGCCTCCCGCATGCCCACTATACGCCATCGCTCAAAGTCCGTCAACTGCACATACGGTTCACGTCCACGCTGTCGCGGCATGCTACCAGTGTTAAAGACTGCGATGGAGCTCCGTATGCCACGGCAAACTGGCTGACACTGACGGCGGCGGTGCACAAATGCTGCGCAGCTAGCGCCATTCGACGGGCAACACCGCGGTTCCTGGTGTGTCCGCTGTGCCGTGCGTGTGATCATTGCTTGTACAGCCCTCTCGCAGTGTCCGGAGCAAGTATGGTGGGTCTGACACACCGGTGTCAATGTGTTCTTTTTTCCATTTCCAGGAGTGTATATAGTATTACTAATGTCATATACCTATAACTTTAAACTACATGTGAGCCATACGAATAAATAAATAAATAAAAACTGTCCTTATCGCTGTCCAGCACAATCGTCACAGCTTCTTTGAGATACAAAGTTTTAAAATTCTGTATTACCTTCTGGACAAATGGTTGTAATTTCGAAGTGATACTGTTAGAGATTTATTCTTCTAATCATTTGTGTTGAGTGATGATATTTTAGTGATGAGAGTAGTGCGCCTCGAAAGGAGTTGCTTATTACTGATGGAATACTGGACGTTTTCGCTACGTGCTTTTCTGTCGCTTCACATTCTACGGCTTCAGTAACCTGTTTCTTTTCTGCGAGAGTAAAAAACTTGTACCTCTCCGAAGCTATTTTTACAACTGCTCTGTTAGAAACGTACTTCATATTAAATATCATTATTCGAATTATAAATCACTAGCATGGTGAACAGTCTTTCTGTGCACTGTTTCGTCTGCTAGGGAAGTCACATCTTTAGCTGAATTGTAAAAAGCGTATATGCATGGTGTACTTTGATTGCGGAGCCCTGCTGACCGATCAAGTAACTGGGCGTTTAAGGTTTGACTTGGCTTGGCCAAGAGGATGTGCACACAGACGTACCCTTCTAAAGACTCTGTACCTCGGTACTCGCTTTTTGTTCTCGTTGAATTCACTTGCAGCAAGTATGTTTCTATTTGTTAGATTCAGATATTTCTGTCTTATGTTTTGCCGTGATGGTCACCTCTAAGGTGCACCTTTCAGGAATTTTTGATGAGAGCGTTGTTTTGGCGTAATATTGTAGTACACGATTTTTCAGTTCTGCAGATAGGTTACTTATTGACTGAGGTTAGAGCTGTTGTTAATTGTACAAAAATCAATATCGCTATCTCAGGAAGCCATTCGTCAGTAAAGTTCGTGGTTCACGTTATTTCTTCACCCACTTAGTAATATGAAGGAGATTTGGAAGCACATCGTGTTATTTTGTTCTGTTTTTGATAATACGTGGTATTACGTTCCCATGTGGTCCCTTGGAGGATATGTGTGGCTTTGTTACTCGTATTTTCATGCTTATTTGTTGATGAATAACATAAAATTATTTTATCTTAAAGCCGTTTGTAAAATTTTTTGATTTTTCATGCTCAGTTTCCACGTGCTCACTTATCCGTTGTCTATGTTCGTAGTTGATGCGAGCACAATTCACTGAATACGTTCTGCCTTCAGTAGAACTGCTACAACGATAAACCGCCACTGGTAGACAAAACTTTGTTTTCT
Source organism: Schistocerca americana (assembly GCF_021461395.2). Lineage (NCBI taxonomy): Eukaryota > Metazoa > Arthropoda > Insecta > Orthoptera > Acrididae > Schistocerca > Schistocerca americana. The sequence goes on along the minus strand of NC_060126.1, from coordinate 484,629,556 downwards.
GCTTGCACATCACAGACTGCATAAGGTAGATTTGAACTGCAGAGAACTTCTAAATAACGTCCTACAATACTAAATGTGTACAGAGTGACTTTTGTGATTGATGCTTCTTACGAATAGATGTTAGGCCACACAAAAAGAAGTCTACATCTGCGTCGCGCGCGCTAAGTTTGTAAGAGGAAAGGCACTTACACTCTCTGACTGTGTTACAGTGATTGAACGTCTTGGTCATAATGTAGCATGCATGAAACATACGCTAAAGACCCTTCATATTTCCCGTTGCACTATGAAAGTTTTGCCTACTACCAAAAATGACACTAATAGCAGTAAGATCGCGCTGTTGTTCATTCATGGGTCAAAATTTTGTATAACGTAGGGAATATTTCGAGGGCATTAATACTGAGTTCATACCAATTATGTACTCATTTTAAGGACAAAGAGGTAGTAAGCGGCTTACAGTGTGCTATAGAGGCTACGCACTGTTGAGTTATCAAAGGAGTATCGCGGAAAGATTTTAATTGTTGTTGTTTATAGGTCCACTGACTCTGACTTCAGAGCATTTCTTCTCAAGCTAGAGAGGGTTCTTGGTTCACTTTATAGGAAGTAAAAAAAGTTAGTTATATGTGGTGACTTCAATATTAATTTTGTATATGATTGTGCAAGAAAAAAGATGTTGGTAGATCTCCTAAACTCATATAATCTGATGCACACTGTGTTTTTTCCAATCAGGGTGCAGGGGAACAGTAGCACAGCCATAGACAATATTTTTATTCATTCTTCATTACTAGATGGGCATCCTGTTTGTAAAAGGGTGAGTGGCCTTTCAGACCATGTTGCACAAATTTTAACACTAAAAGACTTTTGCACTCAAACAAATGTTACATATAATTGCGGACTATGTGGGAAGGCTAATCCAACGGCAATAGAGAGTTTTTTAAAGCTTATTAAGGAACAGGAGTGCCAGGATGTTCGCAGTTGTGATCAGATAGATGATAAATATAATGCTTCCCTTAAAACGTTTCTCATGTCCCATTAGAATGTTCTAAATAGGGTACTAGCAGTAAAAGGCAGGCTCGGTGGTTGACTAGTGGGATAAGGATATCATGTAGAGCAAAGCGGGAATTACAACAAAATGTTAGAAGCAGTCACAATCAAGCTACAGTAGCCTATTACAAACAGTATTGTAAGGTGGTTAAAAATGTTATTAGGAGGACAAAGAGTATGTGGTAAGCAAATAGAATAGCTAATTCACAGGATAAAATTAAAACCATATGGTCAGTAGTGAAGGGTCTGGTCAGCAGCACAATGTCGATGATATAATGTCAGTTAGTAGTAAAAATATTTCTGTTACTGATAAGACAGATATATGCACAGTATTTAACAATCATTTTCTGAGCATTGCCGGTGAATTAAGTAAGAATTTAGTTTCTATAGAGATCATGTAACTCTCTTGGAAAATGACTTTCGGAGATTAATCCCTGAAACACTCCTCTGTAATATTGACAAGGCTGAGAACTGAACAGTTCAAGTTTCTAGATGTTCAGATAGATAGTAAACTGTCGTGGAAAGCCCACGATCAGCATTGGTTTAAGACTTAATGGTGCCACTTTTACTATTAAGATGGTATCTGAAGTAAGTGATATTTCAACATGAAAAGCAGTCTACTTTGCTTATTTTCATTCGCTTATCGTGTATGGTATTATATTTTGGTGTAACTATTCCCATTCTGAAAGTATATTCTTGGTTCAGAAACGGGAAATTCGGGCAATAAGTGGTGTAAGTACGCGAAACTCTTGTCGACCCCTGTTCAGCCGGCCGCTGTGGCCGAGCGGTTCTAGGCGCTTCAGTCCGGAACCGCGCTGCTGCTACGGTCGCAGGTTCGAATCCTACCTCGGGCATGGATGTGTGATGACCTTAGGTTAGTTAGGTTTAAGTAGTTCTAAGTCTAGAGGACTGATGACCTCAGATGGTAAGTCCCATAGTGCTTAGAGCCATTTTGACCTCTGTTCACAAGCCTGCGTATTCTGACATTGACCTCTCAATATATACATATTTTCTTTATTGTCGTTTCTTGATAACAATACAGGTATCATCGTATTTCCAACAAAGCAGCTTTCTGTCAGGTAATACTAGGCAGAAATCCAGTCTGCATTTGGGTCGCACTTGCTGAACTGTTGTGCAGAGGGGTGTCCAGTATACTGCTGCATCCATTTTCAATAAGCTACCACAAGAATTCAAAAATCTTAGCAATAATCCACGCGCTTTCAAATAGAAACTGAAGATTTACCTTATGGGTCGATCCTTCTATTCTGCCGAGGAGTTTCTTGAGGAAAAAAAAGCTATTATATTGTGGACTGCATTTACTTAAACTTATGGCCTAACTTTTTTTGGATTCATAAACATTTTATTTTAACTGTTAATACTCATATGTTGTAATTTCATGTACTGACACCATCCATACCATTTGAGATTTGCTCCTCGATTTGGTCCTACGGAACTAGACGGGTAAATAAATAAATGAAGAAAAATTATCGAAATCATTCCAAATGCCGAGTGTTAAATTAGCTCTGACATCGAATTATAATGTTTTAGGATGGAATTACTCTTAATTCTGCCACAGTCCGTCCGAGACAAAGAAAAAAAAAATGAAAAAATAACGAAAGCCAAGTTTAAGTGAAAGTGTAACTACTTGTTTTGCAAATCAAACTGCCTTTTCCTGCTGCTATTTATTTTATTTAATCCATACGCGTTTCGCCTTCTACTGTTTTAACGCATCATCAGTGATATCTATAATACAGTTTTGTTAGTTATAGATTATCAAACAGTTCACTTCGCGATTTTTTGTAAAAAATGTAATTGCTTACGATTTGCTGATCTGCGTTTCCTCACATCTGGTCTGGAGGTCGCATTACCACTTTTATCGCTGTGCTATATTCACCTCTTCGTGTTTTGCGCATCCACACACTGTTCAGCATGTTTCTCACTCTTTTTTCTGGTGGACTCTCGTTCTTCTGTCACTCGATACAACTATTTCGTCGTACACTTCTTTTCACAGAGTAAATGTTGCGACTCCATTACGTGTTTCATCGTCTCTGTTATGTTTACATATGTGTCGCCAACCTAACGAAATATATGTTCGTTACTAACTTCTGTTTATGCTGTTTGTACCGTGTGTGTGCGTATGAGCGAGAGAGAGAGGGGCGGGATACAGCCGATTTTTTTTGTTGGGGGGGGGGGGGGGGAGGGGGGTTTGTACTAGCTGTTAGCGAGTGGCTGAAACTTTGGTGACAGCTGTTTTGACTTTTCGTTTCAGTATTCTGGGGAGGGGTCATGGATGAGTGAGTGTTAAGATGTTGGGTTCTATTATTATTACATTGAACACTATTTTTATATTTATCCTTTTTGCGAACATTATTCTATTATTTTATCTATTAGTGTAAATAATGAATTGCTTGGCATGTGTACTTGGTCATTCAACAGGATTATCCCCTCTGCTTTGGTTTTATGTATGTGGTAATTTTCTTGCATGGTCAGAAGGTGCTTTTTATTGTTGATTCTAATTATTCTCATGTCACCTTCTCTAGCGGTTGGTTTGTGGTCATTTTCTCTTAGGTGTTCTGCAAATGTGGAGTGGTTTGTCCCATATATCCATGCCATCATGTGTTCCTTGTATGTGACATCAAATGTTGTTCATGTTTGCCCTGTGTATGTGCCTTCACAAGTGTTACATTGTAACTGATATATGCCTGCTTTCTGGTATGTCTGTTTTTTGTCAGTTTTGGTGTATATTTTTGTATAGAATTGTCTGTTGTGTATGCTATGTTTATTCCCTGTCTTTTGAAAATGTTGGTGATTTTATGGGTGAGTTTGTGTTTGTGTGTCATTGTGTACCATTTTGTGTAACTGTTTGTGTGACGTGGAGTAAACTCAGACTTGACCGACATGTGCAGCGTGCCTGTGTTGCTACCGACCGCTGGTATATGTGTGCGATCGGATCAGTAATCGCAAGTTGCTACTTGAGGAATGAAGGTGTACTGGCCCGTTAGCTAATGGCTCCAGGCGCGTTCGTCGTATGCGAATGAAGCGCCGGAATTTCCTGGGAATGGTATGGTGAATTTCTGAGAGATTCGTCGCCGCCTGCCCGCGGCAGCCGTTTACACGCTCCGGGTGTGCGGGCTCGTTGACCCCAGCGAGGAACGTAGCGGTTCTGACGGCCCGCGCAAGAAACTGATCCACATCGGCGCGGATACGGCGGCCGCGCGCGGCCAGCCAGCTGGATCCGGGAGGAGCGAGTAGTCCTACCGCAACGTCCAAACTGCCCCACCAGCCGCCGCCTGGCCCTTCCCTCACTCTAGCGCTGATCTCACTACGCGGATGTGTGATGTGTCGTCATGGTATCTGTAGACTCAGTAGTGTAATGGCGCAACTGAACTGTACGGTATGGGGACAACACCGTGATCTAGGGCTGCCGTCTTTGACCGAAAGACCTCGCTCGTCGCCTCCATCACAGCCACTGCTTACATTAGGATGAAAATCACCGCTTATGCAAACAACTAGATTCTAATAATCTCATTGTTGCCCCTCTGATCGCCGATCCCGGTATGCTGCCCTTCCCCCCTCCCCCAGACCCCCTATACCAATCTAGTGTCACTACGAATGTACGCACTCCACTTCCTATCCCACAGCAACTTCCACCGACTTCCTCTCCTAGAAAACAAAATCCCCTCCCCGCCTCCCTCCATATTTATCCATCCTACCAACCATAACTCTTCCTTGTCTACTCCACTACACATTGGCGCTCTCTCTTCTGCGTGTTTGTGGGTTAAGGGTGTCTACCGACGAGGTTATCAGCTCTCATTCGAAAGCGAGTAGGAACGAATGTGGTTAAAACATAGAAAATGCGATAAAAGAAATAAAACGAAATCTGAGATAAAATTGCGAGGAACCGGGGCTACTAGTGTATTTAACACTAAATTCTTCTACAATCTTCATATGGAAATGATGCTCTAAGCCCCCCCTTTCTAACTCCGATTTTTGCTGTTGCACATGGATTAAGAAGAAAAGCGAACTGACTGTAATTGACCCTGCGGGTGGAGTAAAAAAGAGTTTGGCACCTGCAATAATTTAATTTGATAGAAATTAATTTGATAAAGGAAAGTTTCATTAACGTAGTAAGAAATGAAAGGGTTGCCCTACCAATCAACAGAATGAAAGTTCTGTCCAAAATAACTATTTGATTTATTATGACTAAACTCAAAATAATAAACAAAAGACATGAAACATTTACAATACATCAAATTGGATACTCAAATAAATGCTGTGAAGGTGAAGTTGTCTATAAACTATATTGTGACATTTATGACCAAGTGGTATGTGGAGTCAATTCCTTGCAACTCAAATCTTAAGAGAAACACCCAGCCAACCCAACATTAATTGCTGCTACGGTAGTGGGAACTCAGGCAATGAACACCCAAGACAGAACAAAGTTAGAAAAGATGAACAGGCGCGCTCTGCTGACCTCTGGTTATCACCTAGCAAAATTCCCTAATCTGCCAGTGCTGCGGACATACATCACCAAGCTGTCTTCTTTACTGCAAGGACACGATCTATCGTACCGGAGGCGATGGCTGGTTGTTTCGACGTCCCATCATGGGGATGATAATGTCGCGAGTATAGCCCAAAACAAATTATCCTGGTCTGGTTGTCCCAGACTAAAGACTTCCTAGCAATACAAATGCGCCTCTGAGGGAGACGAAGAAGGCTCGCCACACAATCACTGACGGTACAGTGATTGATTTTAACAAGCGAAGCCACACAGTAACTCCGATACAGTCAACTTTAGCCAAAACTGCTCAAGACAGACAACATAGGCCGCTTGTACGCAGAACGCTCAATTGCCAATTGTACTCGGAAAGTTACGTTGAAGTCGAAACTTCAGCAACTTCGTCAAACAGTTACAATTAAATGAAAGTACATTAGACATCCAACGGAAGGCAGGCTGTCCAGAGCAGTGAGAGCTCAGTCTTGTAACCTACTCCGACCGAAAGGCGAGAGTCGACTCTCTCCAGAGCACCCGTACAGGCCAAAAACATAGAAGATTCCCGCACCCACGACAGTGGCCGTGATTAAACATTCCAATCAGCAACTCGAAAACTGGCGGAAAATTCCACTCTATTGCCGAAGCACTACTATTCCACCAATGGGAATACTTGGCGCCAATTCCTGCGCCGATTTTGCTACGTCACGGAGCTATCCCCTGAGCAAGCCAATCACAGTTATGATTTTGCAGAAAACGCGGGAATTGGCCCGCCAAGACTGCCTGGGAACCCAAGTCATTCCCACGCCTCGCTGGTAGCCCGTCAGAAAGTGTTTTCACTAAGTTTCTGTGAAGTAACGGAATCTCTAGCGCCAGCCGCTCCTTCAGGCCCCTGTAGTCGTGTCGCTCCCGCTCTTATGACAATGTTGGCGTCTGGACAGCATCCACTCGACTCCCTCACATCCGTCGGCATAACCCTTTCAAGATCAGCCGAACCCGTCTGTCACCAGACCACCCGGGTGACGAGAGACGCTGCGTGCAATCAGAGAAGGAAATATTCATATCTTATGAGTTCTCAATACTAGCCTTGTAATGACCATACTCGGCTATACTTCCCCAAATCGAATTACTCAGAGTAAGATAGAAATATGAGAGGGATCTGATGCCACCTCTCAAAATTACACTCACTTTCCCCCAATCTCGCTCATAACCAGCCTCACTATCACACTAGTTCAAATGGTCAGATATTCTAAAACTGTCAATTTAAAGGCAAGTGAGTCAAGAGCAAAAAATAACGTTGATGGACACGAGAATGTGGCTGGCCGATGACTTATAAAAATTTGGATAAGCCAGCCATTCTTTCGCCATTGCCTTTTTATGTTGATTCCACAGCCCTGCCCACACGCCAGACTCTTTCGAGTTTTCTGTCCTGTCACTATCGTTCCCAACACCTACCCTCACAGATACTACCTCTACATTTGTATTCAGATCATTTAACTATACAATACACCTTTTCCCCTCCTCAAGAACTTCTTTTCCAGTGTATGTCCTCCAGATACTCGTATTTAATGAAAGTGTATTGCTCCCCTTTGAAAGAACGCCACTGTTTCTGTAACGTGTTTTTTATGTATATTTTTGTTTCTATCTATATCTTTCAGTCTTTCCTTGTTTAAATCAATAACAAACAAAATAGTTTAATGTTATCTAAACACCGACAAAATCCATATTTTTGTAGATTTTAAAAACATCTAAAATTTTTATACTGTTAATCATATTTGTCCTGTATTTTTCTTTGTTGTGAAAATTTTGCTGAAGAGCTGGATATTACACCCCTGGCGGTCCAGTCCCACTCTCTGTACACATGGGAAAAAAGAGAGCGAGAGAGAAGAAAAAGAGAGAGGGTGGGGGGGGGGGGTCTCGAAGATATCTATACTCTGCAAACGGTCTTGTGAAAGAGGACGTGGGAGCGGACGCGGACGTAGTGTCAGAGTACTGTCTTGCCCTTGGGGCGGGGGAACTGCCCATAACGGAGGAAGAATCACTTGCGCTCAACGTCATGAGAGTACGAAGGAGTGGAACCCCCTGCAAAAGATTGAAAAACCAACGCAAAAGTAACAGTTTATGAATCGGAGCGAGAGAGCGAGAACTGCCAAAGTCTTAGTGTCGTCGGAAAGCTAGATAATCTGGAAACGAGAGCAGAAAGGCTGAATCTAGATGTAGAAGGGATCAGTGAAGTGACTGGAAAGAAAATAAAGTCCCAGGTGATTACAGGGTAATATCAAAAGCAGCAGCAAATATTGGAACTGGAGTACAGTGATTAAGAAATTGGGTTTAGATGGTTCAAATGGCTCTGAGCGCTATGGGACTTAACATCTGTGGTCATCAGTCCCCTAGAACTTAGAACTACTTAAACCTAACTAAGCTAAGGACATCACACACATCCATGCCCGAGGCAGGGTTCGAACCTGCGACTGTAGCGGTTACGAAGTTCCAGACTGAAGAGCCTAGAACCGCACGGCCACACCGGCGTGCTAAGAAAGTGGGGTAATTGGTAATTTTTCCTCTACATTTAGAGTTGAAGACCTGCTTCAGCATCAGAATCACATTTGAAATGCATTATTACTTCACAGAGATCATAAATCGTCACAGAATTATAGTACTCACAAACCTTCTGACGCATTCAGCAGCTGGTCACTCCCAGTCTAGTTTACGCAACGTAACGCTGCGGGATAATGACGTGATCAAAACATTTGATTCGGCTGCAGTCTGTCAGATAATGTGATATAAGCTATAAAAATACGTACGTTCAATAGAAAAGGAATAATTTACGTATTAATACAAATAACTTTTTATGTCTGTCTTAAGACGGCTAGGAACATACACGATCCAGTTGTAAGTAGGCTGTTTAGGTTTTTATATTGGTAACATCACGTAGCACTCTGTATGAAAATCACTGGCTGTGCTGTGTGCAGTCTGTGGCTGGTTGGCATTGTTGAAATATTCGCTATTGTAGTGTTGTGCAGTTGGAGGTTAGCCGTCAGCAGTGGTGGATGTGGGGGGTAAGATGGCGGAGTTTTGAGAGCGGATGATCTGGACGTGCGTCCGCCAGAAACAGTAAATTTGTAAGACTGGATGTCATGAACTGATATATATATATATATATATATATATACAGGGTGTTTCAAAAATGACCGGTATATTTGAAACGGCAATAAAAACTAAACGAGCAGCGATAGAAATACACCGTTTGTTGTAATATGCTTGGGACAACAGTACATTTTCAGGCGGACAAACTTTCGAAATTACAGTAGTTACAATTTTCAACAACAGATGGCGCTGCAAGTGATGTGAACGATATAGAATACAACGCAGTCTGTGGGTGCGCCATTCTGTACGTCGTCTTTCTGCTGTAAGCGTGTGCTGTTCACAACGTGCAAGTGTGCTGTAGACAACATGGTTTATTCCTTAGAACAGAGGATTTTTCTGGTGTTGGAATTCCACCGCCTAGAACACAGTGTTGTTGCAACAAGACGAAGTTTTCAACAGAGGTTTAATGTAACCAAAGGACCGAAAAGCGATACAATAAAGGATCTGTTTGAAAAATTTCAACGGACTGGGAACGTGACGGATGAACGTGCTGGAAAGGTAGGGCGACCGCGTACGGCAACCACAGAGGGCAACGCGCAGCTAGTGCAGCAGGTGATCCAACAGCGGCCTCGGGTTTCCGTTCGCCGTGTTGCAGCTGCGGCCCAAATGACGCCAACGTCCACGTATCGTCTCATGCGCCAGAGTTTACACCTCTATCCATACAAAATTCAAACGCGGCAACCCCTCAGCGCCGCTACCATTGCTGCACGAGAGACATTCGCTAACGATATAGTGCACCGGATTGATGACGGCGATATGCATGTAGGCAGCATTTGGTTTACTGACGAAGCTTATTTTTACCTGGACGGCTTCGTCAATAAACAGAACTGGCGCATATGGGGAACCGAAAAGCCCCATGTTGCAGTCCCATCGTCCCTGCATCCTCAAAAAGTACTAGTCTGGGCCGCCATTTCTTCCAAAGGAATCATTGGCCCATTTTTCAGATCCGAAACGATTACTGCATCACGCTATCTGGACATTCTTCGTGAATTTGTGGCGGTACAAACTGCCTTAGACGACACTGCGAACACCTCGTGGTATATGCAAGATGGTGCCCGGCCACATCGCATGGCCGACGTCTTTAATTTCCTGAATGAATATTTCGATGATCGTGTGATTGCTTTGGGCTATCCGAAACATACAGGAGGCGGCGTGGATTGGCCTCCCTATTCGCCAGACATGAACTCCTGTGACTTCTTTCTGTGGGGACACTTGAAAGACCAGGTGTACCGCCAGAATCCAGAAACAATTGAACAGCTGAAGCAGTACATCTCATCTGCATGTGAAGCCATTCCGCCAGACACGTTGTCAAAGGTTTCGGGTAATTTCATTCAGAGACTACGCCATATTATTGCTACGCATGGTGGATATGTGGAAAATATCGTACTATAGAGTTTCCCAGACCGCAGCGCCATCTGTTGTTGAAAATTGTAACTACTGTAATTTCGAAAGTTTGTCCGCCTGAAAATGTACTGTTGTCCCAAGCATATTGCAACAAACGGTGTATTTCTATCGCTGCTCGTTTAGTTTTTATTGCCGTTTCAAATATACCGGTCATTTTTGAAACACCCTGTACATGCACCCACGCTGTCTGCTGTTCATCGGTGACCAAGGGTGGAGTTTGCACGCCAGTACGACAACTGGACGTCCGGTGAGTAGCGGTAGATTGCATTTTCAGATAAATTGCGTTTCATGCTCCATCGGACTGAAAGCAAGCACTCTGCAACAATCGTCGGAAGAGGTCCAGGGTGGAGGAGGGAGCGTTATGGTCTAGAGCAGGGGTTCCCAACAAAATTTTCTCGAGGACCCCCTCATCGAGCATGATTGGTTCCTTGTCATATCACAGTTTCAAGTACCTAAAAAAGTCAAATCAAGAGTCTTTTTATACGTTTTCTATTTTTGGTACTCAGAAAAAACATTGACATATTCATTATTGAAAAAAATATTGAGCAGCCAAAATAAAAAATGTTATCATACGAAATATATGTAATATATGTTTTATTCTAATAGCATCTTGCAGACCCCTCTGGCATAGCTCGCGGACTTATGGGGGTCCGCGGACCACATGTTGGGAACCACTGGTATAGAGAATGCCGTCGTGACGTTCCCTCGGTGATCTCAGCGTTCTCGAAGGCACAGTGGATCGACACAAGCCTGCGTCTATCCTTAGGGACCATGTGCACCATTACAGCAGTTCGTTTTTCCTCGGCACGATGGCATTTACCAGCAGGACAATGCAACGCGTCACGTACGCCGCAGTGTGCGTGTGTGGTTCGGTGAGCGCCAGGATAAGTTTACCGCACTGCCTCACTACGAAACTCCCTGGATTTAAACCCAGTCAGAAATCTGTGGGACCACCTCGATCGGGCTGATTGCACCACAGGTCATTAACCGAGAAACATAGCGCAGCCGGCCTCTGCACTGGAGTCAGCATGGCTCCACATCCCTGCCGGTATCTTCTCAAACCTCACTGACTCTATTCCTGCATCACTCGTAGCAGTTCGCACTGCGGAAGGTAGTTTTTAAGGCTCTTGACAGGTGGTCATAGAAATGTGACTGGAGCGTGTATGTCCTCCTTGTTTCGTCCATAGTATGCTAGTTTGCTCCCAAGTAGCAGAATTTCTTCCCTTCCCAAAGTCTAATGTAGAGTATGCCACTAAACTCGTATCTGCTACTCCTGATTACTTTTGTCTTTAGCTGGTTTACTCTCAATCCGTATCCTGTGCTCACTAGACTGGTCATTCAGTTTAACAGGTCCTGCAATTATTCCTCGCTGTCATTGAGGATAGCTTTCTCAACGCGCTGTTTGGAATCATCTCGAATTGTGGGTTCGGTGACATAAACGCGATTATTTAGACATCCCCGCAAACATAAATGTAATGATGTTAATTAGTGCGACTGTGCAGGCCATTCCTGAGGATCACGGCATCCTAGTCACTTGCAGGAAATCTGTTGTTTAGTTCTTGCACAACTCCACGCGCAGAATGGGCTGGACGACAATCGTGGAAACCCACATACGGCCTCCAATGTCTGGACTGTCATTTTCAGGGTGAGTACGTTAACTATCGACGATGAAAGCTCTATACAGCGTTATTACAAATGATTGGAGCGATTTCACAGCTCTGCAATAACTTTATTATTTGAGATATTTTCACAATGCTTTGCACACACATACAAAAACTCAAAGTTTTTTTAGGCATTCACAAATGTTCGATATGTGCCCCTTTAGTGATTCGGCAGATATCAAGCCGATAATCAAGTTCCTCCCACACTCGGCGCAGCATGTCCCCATCAATGAGTTCGAAAGCATCGTTGATGCGAGCTCGCTGTTCTGGCACGTTTCTTGGTAGAGGAGGTTTAAACACTGAATCTTCCACATAACCCCACAGAAAGAAATCGCATGGGGTTAAGTCGGGAGAGCGCGGAGGCCATGACATGAATTGCTGATCATGATCTCCACCTCGACCGATCCATCGGTTTTCCAATCTCCTGTTTAAGAAATGCCGAACATCATGATGGAAGTGCGGTGGAGCACCATCCTGTTGAAAGATGAAGTCGGCGCTGTCGGTCTCCAGTTGTGGCATGAGCCAATCTTCCAGTATGTCCAGATACACGTGTCCTGTAACGTTTTTTTCGCAGAAGAAAAAGGGGCCGTAAACTTTAAACCGTGAGATTGCACAAAACACGTTAACTTTTGGTGAACTGCGAATTTGCTGCACGAATGCGTGAGGATTCTCTAACGCCCAGATTCGCACATTGTGTCTGTTCACTTCACCATTAAGAAAAAAATGTTGCTTCATCACTGAAAACAAGTTTTGCACTGAACGCATCCTCTTCCATGAGCTGTTGCAACCGCGCCGAAAATTCAAAGCGTTTGACTTTGTCATCGGGTGTCAGGGCTTGTAGCAATTGTAAACGGTAAGGTTTCTGCTTTAGCCTTTTCCGTAAGATTTTCCAAACCGTCGGCTGTGGTACGTTTAGCTTCCTGCTTGCTTTATTCGTCGACTTCCGCGGGCACCGCGTGAAACTTGCCCGCAAGCGTTCAACCGTTTCTTCGCTCACTGCAGGCCGACCCGTTGATTTCCCCTTACCAGAGGCATGCAGAAGCTTTAAGCTGCGCATATCATCGCCGAATAGAGGTAGCAGTTGGTGGATCTTTGTTGAACTTCGTCCTGAAGTGTCGTTGCACTGTTATGACTGACTGATGTGAGTGCATTTCAAGCACGACATACGCTTTCTCGGCTCCTGTCGCCATTTTGTCTCACTGCGCTCTCGAGCGCTCTGGCGGCAGAAGCCTGAAGTGCGGCTTCAGCCGAGCAAAACTTTGAGTTTTTCTACGTATCTGTAGTGTGTCGTGACCATATGTCAATGAATGGAGCTACAGTGAATTTATGAAATCGCTTCAATCATTTGTAATAGCCCTGTACATAGTAACTGTCAGAGTACCTGCTAAGTGATGAGGACCGATGATTTAATATGCAGTGGTTCCACATCACACGTTAATGGATGTGATTTGTGTGTGTGTGTGTGTGTGTGTGTGTGTCTGTCGTCTATTTTTGACGAAGGCCTTACTTTATTTGTGACAATCATTTTGTTGCATCTCCACGTTTTATGTGCGTGATGGGACTATTTTAAGTATTAAACAAACTCCAAATAAGTAAAAAGTATAGGAGAGTAGGTTGTTCATTAGAACCACTTGTTGTACACTTTCCTGCATTAACCGGTCAAAATATATTCGTAGACTATAGCGCCATCTAAAATCAAGTGCATTAGGCATAAGCGAACACGGTCATATTACTGCATTAACCAATTACTAAGGGGCAGGGGGAGATTACAAGAGTTGCTCGTATTTAGTGTTGTTACCAGGACTGGGAGGATATATAATGGGCACAAAAAGCATCAGATATTGAGTGATCACTGTGCAGGACATCGGGAAGCTCCGTACTCGTGAGACAGTGCTATCAGCATCTGACAGAGTTTGAAAGGGACGTCATTGTAGTTCTTTATTGGGCCAGCTGGTCGAATCGTGTAATATCGAAGTTTGTGACAGTGGACCGATGTTGTACGGCGTGGGAACTTGAGGACAGGCATACTCATCGTGAAGGTTGCTGTCGACCACGTCTGATCACCTTTAGGGAAAATAGCCATATTGTGCACCAAGCACACCAAGCATATCGTACTCCCTTTACATTTGCGCCTGCCATCTGTGAACTAGTGATGGACTCCCTGCAACATTGATCGGACACCAGCAGAAGTCGGACTAGGGAAACTCCGTTCTATTTGTAGGCTGCCGTTAACGCCACAACACAAATGGCTGCGTTTGGAGTGGTGCCGGTGGAGTGGACTGCAGGTGAATGGCATCACTCGTGTTCAGCGATGAATCGCTGTCCTACTCTACCCTGGGTGAGAGGTCGTAGTTACTCCCGGCTTCGTGGTATCGGAGATGTCAGGTATGACTTCAGACCACGTCTGTACTGACTGAACGAACTCTGATGACATGGACATCCGGTACTTGACGGACATCCTGCGTCCTCATGCGTTGCCTCTCGTGCAATAGTATCGTGGTACCTGTTTTCAGCAGGACACTGCTCGTCCACACATGAAACGCGTGTCTGTTAACTGTTTATCTGATCCTGAGGTACCGCAGTAGCAAGGAAGATCTTGTAACAATACCACCACTTTCAAAGTAGGTTAGAAATCAGATCAATAATGTTGCTCATGCTGCATATGTTCGCTTTATCGGACATCAGCAAAGTTATTGACTGTGGATGGTATCGTCAGAATGGAAATAATGAAGTCACTGTAAAAAAGTCATTAATTTTGGCACTTATTTTGAATGGATTCCCACGTAGATTTCGTCAAAGTTGTTATGGTTCATCTTGTTGATTCTAGGGTGATTCCACTTTCACTGCTAGAAGGTCCAGATCTGTATTTTAGCAATATTTGAAGACCTAACAAATGCGTTTTTCAGGAAATTCTTAATGGTCAAACAATCCCAGATCAGAACAATGGTATGGTAGAAATAATTTTTGACTTGGTGTTCACGATCCACATTTTTATTAAACTTCTTGTAAATTCACATATACTTCTTCTTAATTGTCACAGCACCAAGAAAACAGTTTTGTATCAATCTTCATATATTTAATTTCCACTTTAACCAAACACAAGACTTGACTGTTCTTTTACAAAGCGAAATAAAAACTTAACTTCTGCAAAGTGAAACAAAGAGTGCTCTGTGCGCATTCGCGCCAAAACGGTTACAAGTCACAAGATTATGACAGTCTCACAGAAATGAATACACACAAGAACTATATCACTGTAATATATCGATATATCGGAGTACCTATACATTAATAAAACCAAATGTGAATATTGTCACAAAAATATGTCTGTTACTTCGCAGAAAGGTAGTACGATATTACTGGTATCGATAACTGGGGTTGGAGTGTCGTAATGGTCACGTAAATAAAGAACCATTAGAATCTCCGGATTTGGCTCCGATAGAACGAGGCAATGTGTTCGTCACCCTCTCTCTCTCCTAACGCAACGAACGTGAGGCTGCACTGTTCCTGCATCGTTGTGGCTTATTTTCTCTATCATATGAGTGTTACATCCATTCTTCGTCTCTATTTGTTTTATTGTTTAACTCTTGTGTGTATTTCCGTTTGTTTATTGGTGTTCTTTTAATCTGTGGTGCATGAATATGAGGCTTCTTTGTTTTTTTTTTTTTGCCAGTGGATGATTTGACTCATTGTGGATAGTGGTACTTGTGGTTTGGATTTTCTGTAGAGTGGGGTAACGATGTGTGTTGTTTTAAATTCATGTTACAGTTAGTTACATTGATTTTGATCCGACGCTCGTTTGATTGTTGAAAGCAAATGGGTTATCCGCTACTGGCTTGCTGGGCCTATCGTAATTATTCAAGAAGCAGGCTTGCAAATAAGCTTAATAAAAAGTGAGGCAATAAAAATCAGCAGAAAAAATGAAGGATGTAAGTTGCAATGAAAAAATTGTTAAAGAAACAGATGCTTTCAAATATCTCGGAAGTGAATTAAACAAGAAAGGGAGCACCAAGATTGTAATTTCGGAGCTGATAGAAAATTTTTATTGTTGTGTATCGGACATAATTAGAAACTGGAAAATACCTGCCAAGGACCGAGCGAGGTGCGGCAGTGGTGAAAACACTGGACTCGTATTCGGGAGGACGACGGTTCAATCCCGCGTCCGGCCATCCTGATTTAAATTTTCCGTGATTTCCATAAATCGTTTCAGGCAAATGCCGGGATGGTTCCTTCGAAAGGGCACGGCCGATTTCCTTCCACATTCTTCCCTAATCCGATGAGACCAATGACCTAACAGTTTGGTCTCTTCCCCAAAACCAAACCAACCTCCAAGGAAAAGATCATAAGATATAAATCATACTATCTGCTAATTTTGACCAATGGATCAGAAAGTTAGACTTGAATAAAGAAAAATGACAGAGCTTTCTGCTAGGGATCCTGGATAAAATGAGAAGAGGCAGAACAAGGCATGAGACAATACGGAATACCCTTCAGATCAATCCTTTAAAAAAATCTGTGGAGAGAAATATGCTTAAATTATTTCGCCACGTTAGAAAGCTGGGACAAGAAAGACTTTCAGGAAGAGCTTTAGAATGGACAAAATCCGGAAAGGTATCAGTTCGAAGACCACGAACAAGATGGAGAGACGTAGAAGAGACCAGATGAAGGATGATGTGAACGTGAATGGAAGAGGACTAGCGTGGGAGGAAATGCTGAGCGATTGGCTGTGGCAGGAACGAGAAGCTTGGAAGACGCTCTGTGAACGACGTGCATAAGCAGAAACGTTCTAGGAAGAAGACGTGGTTTTCTTTCTAAGATCATTGTAAGAAGTTACTGTGAGAATGAGTTTACCGTTACGACCATTCGTGACTCGTTATGAAATGAATTATGGAACATTGTCCTTGGGAAAACACAGTGATCGATAAAATTTTGTTTTAAATTATTTCAATAAAGCAGTCTAGATCGCGTGTAAGTTGTATATACATGGTTATTAAGCTGCATCACCATATGGGTTTCCTGCAGCCCACAACCAAGGCCTTCAAATAGCAGGAACAAGATTTTCATTTTCGTTCATTCGCCACGTACAAGCTATTAGTCCTACAAACAAAGAAGACCTTTTGTAGGAAATTTAATGAAGTTGAATTATGTACTGGGATACGTTTTCACTGGTGGCCACTGTTTTTGAGTTTTTCAAGAAAAAAGCATTTGTACATGTTTTTTGAATAATTCGAAGACTACGGCCTCTAGCGAAAACACATCCCAGCAACAAATTTAGCTACATTAAATTTCCTACAAAAAGATCCTCTTCATTTTTTTCTGTAGGACTAATAGTTTGAACGTAGCGAGTGAGAGAATATGAAAATACGAGGGTGAGTTAAATGAAAACCTTAAATATTTTTTTAAATATTATTTATTGTGCAGAAGTGGTACAAAGAAGTATCACTTTTCAACATAAACCCCCTCACGCTCAATGCAAGTCCTCCAGCGCTTACAAAGCGCATAAATTCCTCTAGAAAAAAATTCTTTTGGTAGTCCGTGGAACCACTCATGCACCGCGTGGCGTACCTCTTCATCAGAACGGAACTTCTTTCCTCCCATTGCGTCTTTGAGTGGTCCAAACACATGGAAATCACTTGGGGCAAGGTCTGGTGAGTATGGTGGATGAGGAAGACACTCAAAATGTAGGTCTGTGATTGTTGCAACTGTCGTACTCGCTCTGTGGGGCCTTGCATTGTCATGTTGCAAAAGGACACCTGCTGACAGCAATCCATGTCGCATTGATTTGTTTGCAGGCCGCAGATGATTTTTTTAGGAGATCTGTGTATGATGCACTGGTGATAGTAGTCCCTCTAGGCATGTAATGCTAAAAAATGACGCCTTTTTCGTCCCAAAAGAGAGTCAGCATAACCTTCCCTGCTGATGGTTCTGTTCGAAACTCCTTTTTTGGTGATGAGGAATGGCGCCATTCCTTGCTCGCTCTCTTCGTTTCCGGTTGGTGGAAGTGAACTCAGGTTTCGTCCCCAGTAACGATTCTTGCAAGGAAGCCATCATCTTCTCGTTCAAAGCGCCGAAGAAGTTCTTCACAAGCATCAACACGTCGTTCTCTCACTTCAGGAGTCAGCTGCCGTGGCCTCCATCTTGCAGACACTTCGTGAAACTGGAGCACATCATGCATAGGTGTGCTGACCCAATGTGTAAACATGCTGCAATGTCGTTCATTGTCACTCGGCGGTTTTCCTTCACTGTGGCTTCAACTGCAGCAATGTTCTGTGGAGTCACAACTCGTTGTGCGTGACCTGGACGAGGAGCATCTTCCACTGAAGTCACACCATTTGCGAACTTCCTACTCCATTCGTAGACTTGCTGCTGTGACAAACATTCATCACTGTACTGAACCTTCATTCGTCGATGAATTTCAATAGGTTTCACACCTTCACTACGCAAAAGCCGAACAACTATGGAGGGCACGTCGCAAGTGGGGCGGCCTTCTTTATACCGATACTGCGACAGTATGTGTGCATTTGCACTATGCTGCCACCTACAGGCCATTCTGCACGCTTTTTGTAGCACGCTTATCAACTTACAGGATAGCGGCGCGAAATTTCGATTTGTTATTACAAATTTAAGGTTTTCATTTGACTCACCCTCGTATTGCAAGTGGTATTAGAAGGCGTTGCAGGTTGCATGAAACGCAGCGGCAGGGGCAGCTGATAGCTTGGTTGATTTGGGGAAGGGGACCAAAGAGCGAGGGCATGGGTCGATCGGATTAGGGAAGGGTGGGGAAGGAAGTCGGCCGTACCCTTTCGAAGGAATCATCCGGCATTTGCCTCAACTGATTTAGGGAAATCACGGAAAACCTGAATCAGGATGGCCGGACGCGGGTTTGAACCGTCGTCCTCCCGAATGCGAGTCCAGCGAGATAACTAGTGCGCCAACGCGCTCGTTGGGGCAGCTGGATCAGCCTGTATTTCTCCTGCTGACCGGTTTCGGTCACCAAGGATATACCAGCCATGTATTTTATATTTTACTTCTATGATAGTATTCATGTCTCCGTAACTTGTTAACAGATAGTCTTACAACATAACAAAACCGGACACCAAGTGAAATACAGGCAACTTATTTGCGATCTAGACTGTTTTCTTGAAATAATTTTTAATACGAATTACACTACTGGCCATGAAAATCGCTACACCAAGAAGAAATGCAGATGATAAACGGGTATTCATTGGACAAATATATTATACGAGAACTGATGCATTTTCACGCAGTTTGGGTGCATAGATCCCCAGAAACCAGTACCCAGAACAACCACCTCTGGCCGTAATAACGGCCTTGATATGCCTGGGCATTGAGACAAACAGAGCTTGGATGGTGTGTACAGGTACAGCTGCACATGCAGCTTCAACACCATACCACGGTTCATCAAGAGAAGAGACTGGCGTATTGTGACGAGCCAGTTGCTCGTAGAATGAAGGATAGAGCTACGGGTCGTAACACATCTGAAATGTAACGTCCACTGTTCAAAGTGCCGTCAATGCGAACAAGAGGTGACCGAGACGTGTTACCATGGCACAACATACGATCTATCCGCGTGATACCCCAGTATGGCGATGAGAAATACACGCTTCCAATGTGCGTTCACCGCGATGTCGCCAAACACGGATGCGACCATCATGATGTAATACACAGAACCTGGATTAATGCGAAAAAATGACGTTTTGCCATTCGTGCACCCAGGTTCGTCGTTGAGTACACCATCGCAGGCGCTCCTGTCTGTGATGCAGCGTCAAGGGTAACCGTAGCCATGGTCTCCGAACTGATAGTCCATGTTGGTGCGAACGTCGTCGAACTGTTGGTTGTTGTCTTGCAAACTTCCCCATCTGTTGACTCAGGGATCGAGACGTGGCTGCACGATCCGTTACAGCCACGCGGATAAGATGCCTGTCATCTCGACTGCTAGTGATACGAGGCCGTTGGGATCCATCACAGCGTTCCGTATTACCCTCCTGAACCCGCCGATTCCGTATTTTGCTAACAGTCAATGGACCTCGACCAACGCGAGCAGTAATGTCGCGATCCGATAACCTGCAATCGCGATAAGCTACAATCCGACCTTTATCAAATTCGAAAACGTGATGGTACGCATTTCTCCTCCTTGCACGCGGCATCAGAACAACGTTTCACCAGGCAACGCCGGTCAACTGCTGTTTGTGTATGAGAAATCGGTTGGAAACTTTCCTCATGTCAGCACATTGTAGGTGTCGCCACCGGGGCCAGCCTTGTGTGAATGCTCTGAAAAGGTAATCATTTGCGTATCACAGCATCTTCTTCCTGTCGGTTAAATATCGCGTCTGTTGCACGTCATCTTCGTGGTGTAGCAATTTTAATGGCGAGTAGTGTATGAATCTATTTGGGTTAATTTACTTCGTTGCCTTTCTTCCGTGTATGTCTGGCAATAATCTTTAATCACGATAACCAGTGTCCTTCGCCACGTATCGATTATTCAGGACTTTAATCGAACTTTATATGCGAGTTTGTCCTTCTTCCTCACTGTCCTCTGATATGAATCAAGAGCAAAGTCAGTAAACAAGCTCCGCGGGAACTACAAATGGTTCAAATGGCTCTGAGCACTATGCGACTTAACTTCTGAGGTCATCAGTCGCCTAGTACTTAGAACTACTTACACCTAACTAACCTAAGGACATCACACAGATCCATGCCCGAGGCAGGATTCGAACCTGCAACCGGAGCGGTCACTCGGTTCCAGACTGTAGCGCCTAGAACCGCACGGCCACTCCGGCCGGCGTGGGAACTACAAATAGAGAGTATGCTTACCAGCCAGAAAGATGCTGCGTCGCTCGGTCGGCGCTGCGTGCATTACGTAAACGCCGGTTACCTTTGTAAGAAATGGAAAGCTTCGCTCTCTCAGACTGCAGCTGCAGGAACGCTACCCTGCAATTTTGCCGGCCTCCATTTCATTTTTCCGAGACGTCTGACGCTGCGTATCGCTTTGCGCGCTGCCGCCTGCTACGTGATCGGTACGCGCGGCTGCGGCGGAGTGCTAGGCAAATGTTGCCTGCAGCGGGGGACCTAATGAGGTGCAACAGAGTAGCTAGCCGTGCGCCGTGACTGGGAGGCGGTGCCACAGCTGAGCTAGCCGGCTGCTCGCCTGCTGGGCTACCTTCTGTTCCCACTCTCCGTTACAGTCGGTTAACAGTAGGTTTCTGGCGTCCATGTTGGACTGTCGTAAGGAACGGCGACTACTTATGACAATAAAAGTTCAAGTAAGAAAATTATCTGCAACAGTCACTGTTTTTTGTTTCATCCCACGACGCGTTTCGAGAGTTACCGTCTCATCTTCAAGTGGAACAATGATACTTGTGGTGTCCCGCCAGACACCACACTTGGTAGGTGGTAGCCTTTAAATCGGCCGCGGTCCGTTAGTATAGGTCGGACCCGCGTGTCGCCACTGTCAGTGATTGCAGACCGAGCGCCGCCACACGGCAGGTCTAGAGAGACTTCCTAGCACTCGCCCCAGTTGTACAACCGACTTTGCTAGCGATGGTTCACTGACAAAATACGTTCTCATTTGCCGAGACGATAGTTAGCATAGCCTTCAGCTACGTCATTTGCTACGACCTAGCAAGGCGCCATTATCAGTTGCTATTGATATTGTAAATAATGTACAGACAAGAGCTACGTTCAACATTAATGGATTAAAGTTAAGTATTCCACCAGTTACCTCCATTTTTCTGAAGTCTAAATTCCTTGTCCTGTTCCGGACCTCACGCCAGCCTGCGTGAGCTTAAACGCGTGCCTTTCGGCTTCCTCTAAATTTAGTGGGTTGGTCTCCTGCCAATCCACAACAATACTGTGTTACATTTTTGCTAGCTGCATGCAGATGGTTATTTGTTGTGGTTTCATTTTGCTACAGAAACATATAACGGGCTATTCTTAGCGTAATGTGGCACTAAGATCATAAATTTTAAACGGTGGTAATTACTTGCAATATGTTCCAGTGCACAGAACGTTACGGATCGTCATAAATGTACATTTTTAACTTACTTTGCCCCACAGAACATGAACTATTAACGTGTATGTATGTATGTATGTATGTATGTATGTTAACCGGGGACCTAGAAACGATGGAGAGGCTCCGTCCCCGCCGCAGCCGGAGTGGTTCACAGCCCCACGACGACTACCGCAGTCCACTTCACCCCTCCGGCGCCCCACACCGAACCCAGGGTTATTGTGCGGTTCGGCCTCCGGTGGACCCCCCAAGGAACGTCTCACACCAGACGAGTGTAACCCCTATGTTTGTGTGGTAGAGTAATGGTGGTGTACGCGTACGTGAGAACTTCTTTGCGCAGCAATCGCCGACATAGTGTAACTGAGGCGGAATACGGGGAACCGGCCCGCATTCGCCGAGGCAGATGGAAAACCGCCTAAAAACCATCCACAGACTGGCCGGTACACCGGACCTTGACACAAATCCGCCGGGCGGATTCTTGCCGGGGACCAGGCGCTCCTCCCCGCCCGGAAAGCCGCGCGTTAGACCGCACGGCCAACCGGGCAGGCAACTATTAACATACACAAACCAGAGATTATAACTATGTAAAAATATCAGTGATCCCTATACTACCCCCGGATGTTGAACTTCAGCTATCTGATCGTGCCAGCCATAGATACTCATGTTTAGTTTCTTGCCAAACTACAACACGGATGCTAGAAAATGTCACTAGAAGACGGTAAGAAAATACTTTTCGATTCCGCTACCACGTAAGCCTATTACATCAAATGTTGACATAAAGTTCGAAACAACAAATCAGTCTGCATTTCTTTGTCACTTACAGACCGATTGGAAAATTGTTTGCCAAACTAAAACATGTCGGACGAGGCAAAGCACATGAAACTGCAGACACGCTGCAGTTCTATACTCGGAGTCTATGCTTCTACATCCAGGTTGTATAGATATCACTGAAGTTTTAATCTGCCAGGAAGTTTCATATCAGCGCACACTCCGCTGCAGAGTGAAAATCTCATTCTGGAAACATCCCCTAGGCTGTGGCTAAGCCATGTCTCCGCAATATCCTTTCTTTCAGGAGTGCTAGTTCTGCAAGGTTCGCAGGAGAGCTTCTGTAAAGTTTGGAAGGTAGGAGACGAGATACTGGCAGAAGTAAATCTGTGAGGACGGGCCGTGTGTCGTGCTTGGGTAGCTCAGTTGGTAGAGCACTTGCCCGCGAAAGGCAAAGGTCCCGAGTTCGAGTCTCGGTCCGGCACACAGTTTTAATCTGCCAGGATGTTTCATATCAGTGCACACTCCGCTGCAGAGTAAAAATCTCATTCTGGAGTTATAAAATAGTTTGTCTTGACAACAACTCGTTAAAAATCTTAATGTTGCAAAGGTATGACAATATGACACAAATAAAAATAGAGTGAAATACATAAACTTTGCAGGCTTAATATCAAAATAATCTAACTCCTACTGTTTCTGTACAGTGCTTTGGCAATTATCTTTTATGACGGTCACTTAGGAAGTAGAAACTGGGAAGAATTATAGTACATCACTTGTCACAGTATTGAAATTTAATCCCTTACCATTGTATCTTTAACTTTCGGGTGGTTTCCCTGTTTCTCAGATGAAAGGCACACTTTTTGTGTTCTTTGATGTGTTAGGTTGCAGCTGGTTTATTCTGTAGCACTCTGACAGATCTTCAAGCGCACTTTTTACGGTGATTTATATTTAATCGAAATTTGTGCTTTGGGTTGCCAGTGCGAGATCATCGGCATACAGATACTCCTGCAGTTAGGGACTATGGGTTGGTCGTTGCACAGAATTGGAGCCCACACACTTCCCTGGGGAAGGTCATTTTTCTGGAGCCTCCATCGGCTACGCTGTCCTTTGAGACCAACGAAGAATCTTCGGTTCTGCAGAAGGTTGGCGATGAGCTGGTATCTGATAAGGTCAGAAACGAAAAAAATTCCCACCTTCGGAAAAAAACTGACAAGAAGAACAGACAGAATGATATCAGTTTTGTTAAGACATCAGGAAATATCTTCCAAGGTACAAGGGGCAGCTGTAGAGGCTAAAAAGTGTGGGGAAAGACAGATATCGAAATATAGCCACAAAATGAAGACTTTCTCCAAGTGGCCGGGGGCGTTAAAAACGTGGTGTGTATGGAATCCTCTGTTCACAGTTCAGAGTCTCACACAGAACTAATATTACCGAACAGAAACACGTTAATCGGAATATTTAATGACCGTGTTCCCAGATCGAATACACATGTTTCCCTCTGCGCTTATCGTCTCTTTTCTGCAAAGTAGTATGCGGTCCTCTAATTACCGTATTTAATTAGCAGCACGTTCGGGAGAGGGGGGGGGGAAGCTTGCATATAATGAGGAACACAAATATCTGGTAGAGATCCCACGTATATTCTGCCAGTGGGACTTTTGGTCCCACATTAGCCGCAAGTCATAATTAGTACTTCAGTCAGTGGTCTATTTGCAGTACAATGAAATCTGTTGTCCTACTGCTCAGTCCACACTGTTCTTTTACTAGCAATTCAGTCACTGAAATATCACTTTTATACTTTTGATAGTCGGCACAGTTTCTTGTAGTTAACATTAGTTTATGCTAACGATGCTGCTGATTGGCTTCACGAGCGCACGCGTGACCGTTTCACGACGCGCCTGGGTGTTGATCTCTCGGGAATTTTAATTTCACAAGATTAATAGTCTCTCTGTTAGAATATTCGCTGACTTATTGTCAAGGCTGTGGGTGTTGGTTCCGTAAACCGCCGAGGGACGGTTGATAAATACCTCAACGACACGACAAGCGAATACGGAAAGTTACATTTTACACAATAATAAACAAATATGTTTGCTGACGAGCACTGATATACTCTATCCAGTCACATCAAAGTGACGTCCTGTCAAAAGCCCGAGCAACCACCTTTTACACAGCGGACCGCTGCGAGACGTACAGGAAGAGAGTCACTGGAAGGTATCGCCAGGGATGTGGAGCCATGCCGGCTGCGTGCCGTGGCCGGCTTTTAGAGATAGGGCCCATCCACGCCCGCACCAACGTGGTGACCAGACCAAAAGTTCTACTGTCACCTCCGTCAACATGTTAGTTATCTAGTAAGTGGATCACAGGATGCTGGGTTGTGATGTTATCCGTGCGTCTGGGTAAGACTACGCGTTAACACGGTCCATCAGGTGATAGATAGTGGACGAAACGCAAGTGAGGGTAGCAATTTGAAGAGCAGAGGGAAAAAAGTGCCAAGGTTCGTGCCGTGGGTAAAAAGCCTCTGCGACAGTGGGATGGTTGGTAAGAGCAGTAGTGGCTTACTAGCTGCGATAGTTCATGCAAGGTTGGATTTGCTAGTATGGGTATCATGCATCATTACCGTGGCAAGCGATGGCGATGTATCCCAGTCGCTGCAGCCACTACATTCCTGGAACAATCGAGATCGTTGTATAGTAGTGGGAGATCGGCCATATATCATCTCACTGTGTGGGGGATGTATGGAGCTTGTCTGCATGCAGTGTACGGTACGGCTTCCCTGCGTGGTGCCAGTTATTCGGCAAGTGTGTTCCAGCTAGATATCCAGTAATGGCGTCTGGTTAACAGGGGCTCACCTGTACCGTTGTGTTTGCGTGTGCTTGGCCATAGATGTTGGGTCCTTACAAGTATGTCTTTTGGTCTTTTGGCCGGCCAGTGTGGCCGTGCGGTTAAAGGCGCTTCAGTCTGGAACCGCGTGACCGCTCCGGTCGCAGGTTCGAATCCTGCCTCGGGCATGGATGTGTGTGATGTCCTTAGGTTAGTTAGGTTTAAGTAGTTCTAAGTTCTAGGGGACTGATGACCACAGCAGTTAAGTCCCATAGTGCTCAGAGCCATTTTGGTCTTTTATGTTTCCATCTATGGTTGTGGTCGTAGTTCCCCAGATTCAGAATAAACGAGTTCTGCGAATGTCTGGAGTTTCTGTATGGTCTTTTGGTGAGTTTGTGGATTACCTCCGTGAGAGTCTCAAGTCGGTATTCCCGGTGAAGGTCCGCGATGCGTGTGTATCGTGGAGCATTGCTTATGATTTTGAGTTCTTTGTTTTGTATGAGCTGCAGACGGCGCAGGCGTGTAGGCGCAGCGTATCCCCAGACAGGAGCTGCGTACGTCATCAGGGGTCGAATAAGTGTCATGTACATGGACCTCGACACCCTTCTGTGCAGTGTGCTACGCCTGTTGAGCAAAGGGTAGAGCTGTTTGAGCCTCGCGCTTGCTCGGTTGGTCATGTGTTGTATGTGGTCCCCCCAGAGTAATTTCCGGTTCAGCCAGACACCGAGGTATTTGACTTTCTCACGGAAACGTATTGGGCGTGCATGTAGAGTTATTGGTCTGCAGTAGCGGTGTTTGCGCAGTTGCTTCGGTCTTCTAGTGAACAGAGCGGCTTCGCACTTGTCGACGTTTACTCTAACACGCCATTTCTCCAACCAAGGCTCAGCCACTCTGAGTGCAGTCTGTAAGCGTGACGTAATGTTTGATGGTTTCCAATCTTGCGCGAGGATGGCTGCGTCATCCGCGTAGATTGCCATCGTTGTGTTGTGTGTGGTTGGGAGATCGTTTACGTAGAGGTTAAACAGTAGGGGCCCTAGGATGCTTCCCTGGGGTACTCCCGCGTGTATACCGTGTCGTGTTGATTGTTTTCCCTGCACGTCAGTGTTGAAACTCCTGTCTGTGAGGTATGAGTGTATTCCTTTGGGGAATCCCGCGTCGCTGAGTTTGCGAATGAGGCCGTTGTGCCATAGACGGTCGAAAGCCTTTTCGGACGGCTGCGCTAGGTCTCTCGGCTGAGGACCCACGGCGCCAACTGCCCGATCCATGTGGTCCCTCAGATACTCGACTGGGTTTAAATCCGGCAATATTGCTGGCCTCGATTGTAGGGTTAACTCATCCTGGTGATCTTCAAACCACACACACACACACACACACACACACACACACACAGGGAGCTGTGTGGTATGTTGCATTGTCCTGCTTGTTGATGCCCTCTTGACGAAGAAAAACAAACTGCATGGTCCCTGAGAATAGATGTATACTTGTCTCAATCTATTGTGCCTTCCAGAATGACGAGATCAATCTGGGAATGCCACATTCCTCAGATCATAGCGCTCCCTGCTTCTGCCTGGATCCTTCCGACGATTGTTGCAGGGTGTTTGTTTTGTGGTGTTTTGTGCCCTACTATCTGTCCGACGGAGCATGAAACGTGATTCATCAGGAAAGACCAATTGTCAGTGGACCTCCAGCTGCGGCGCCTTCGTGAAAATTCCA
Organism: Schistocerca americana; assembly: GCF_021461395.2. NCBI lineage: Eukaryota > Metazoa > Arthropoda > Insecta > Orthoptera > Acrididae > Schistocerca > Schistocerca americana. The sequence goes on along the minus strand of NC_060126.1, from coordinate 484,602,489 downwards.
GCCTCCGTCGCCGATGAATAGCAGTCAGCCTGCAGCGGATGGTCATACTGAGAAACGCTCGCTGAGCCGTCATTAAAGAGACACAGCTGGCAGCCCCTTTGTTCATCTGGGCGGTCAGGTGCTCAGCTTCTGCACGTCTATTCGCCAGTGTACATCTCTGCAGCTGTCACTGTAAGTAGGCTGTTTAGGTTTTTGTGTTGGTTACGCCACGTAGCGCTCTGTATGAAAATCACTGACTGTGCTGTGTGCAGTCTGTGGCTGGTTGGCATTGTTGGAATATTTGCTATTGTAGTGTTGGGCAGTTGGATGTGAACAGTGCGTAGCGTTGCGCAGTTGGAGGTGAGCCGCCATCAGTGGTGGATGTGGGGAGAGAGATGGCAGAATTTTGAGAGCGGACGATGTGGACATGTGTCCACCAGAAAGAGTAAATGTGTAATACTGGATATCATGAACTGATATATATATATATATATATATATATATATATATATATATATATATATATAATATACAGGGCTATTACAAATGATTGAAGCGATTTCATAAATTCACTGTAGCTCCATTCATTGACATATGGTCACGACACACTACAGATACGTAGAAAAACTCATAAAGATTTGTTCGGCTGAAGCCGCACTTCAGCTTTCTGCCGCCAGAGCGCTCGAGAGCGCAGTGAGACAAAATGGCGACAGGAGACGAGAAAGCGTATGTCGTGCTTGAAATGCACTCACATCAGTCAGTCATAACAGTGCAACGACACTTCAGGACGAAGTTCAACAAAGATCCACCAACTCCTAACTCCATTCGGCGATGGTATGCGCAGTTTAAAGCTTCTGGATGCCTCTGTAATGGGGAATCAACGGGGCGGCCTGCAGTGAGCGAAGAAACGGTTGAACGCGTGCGGGCAAGTTTCACGCGTAGCCCGCGGAAGTCGACGAATAAAGCAAGCAGGGAGCTAAGCGTACCACAGCCGACGGTTTGGAAAATCTTACGGAAAAGGCTAAAGCAGAAGCCTTACCTTTTCGAACTCATTGATGGGGACATGCTGCGCCAAGTGTGGGAGGAACTTCATTATCGGCTTGATGTCTGCCGAATCACTAAAGGGGCACATATCGAACATTTGTGAATGCCTAAAAAAACTTTTTGAGTTTTTGTATGTGTGTGCAAAACATTGTGAAAATATCTCAAATAATAAAGTTATTGTAGAGCTGTGAAATCGCTTCAATCATTAATAATAACCCTATATATATATATATATATATATATATATATATATATATATATATATATATATAATGACTTTTGAATATTATTAAGGTAAATACACTGTTTGATTTCTATCAAAATCTTTCATTTGCTAACTATGCCGATCGGTAGTTAGTGCCTTCAGTAGTTAGAATCTTTCATTTAGCTGGCAGTATTGCGCTCGATGTATTGCAGTAGTTTGAGTAACGAAGATTTTTGTGAGGTGATTCATGAAAGGTATAGGTTATTGTTAGTCAGGGCAATTCTTTTGTACCGATTATTGATAGTTAGATTGTGTTGCGCTAAAAATATTGTGTGTCAGTTTAGTGAATGTCTGAGTACGTTCTGTTTTGCTCAGCTGTTAGAAAATCAAATAACGTAGAGGTTTTCCAGCACTGTCCTTTACAAATTTTTTCTAATGGGATGTTTCATCAGCTCTGCGACCTGTGGCCCGTTGTGAACCACAGTTGCCTCGGCGTCGGTTTTGGATAGCGCCAGCCATTTTGCCATGCGCGGAATACTTTAAACATAACGGCCTGCGAACGGTTTACAAACTTATTCCTTTCGGAAATGCTTCTACCCTAGGCCCGAAAGCCAATGATCATGGACGTAAGATAAATCACTCCGTTTCCGCCTTGCGACAACGACTGCACTCTTTTCCCGTTCCCCCAACGCAGTTTATACGGGATGGTCGGAAATTCCCATTACAGACTTCTAGGACTCGTAGAGGGGAGAGAGTACATCGTATTTTGAATAGGAACCCGTGTCCGGAAGCGAGACTACAGAGCGTCAAAGTTACAGGCGCGGGCGTCTATTCAAATGGCTCTGAGCACTATGGGACTTAACCGCTGAGATCATCAGTTCCCTTAGAACTTACAAGGGAACCTCCCCATCGCACCCCCCTCAGATTTAGTTGTAAGTTGGCACAGTGGATAGGCCTTGAAAAACTGAACACAGATCAATTGAGAAAACAGGAAGAAGTTGGGTGGAACTGTGAAAAAATAAGCAAAATATACAAACTGAGTAGTTCAAGGGAAGATAGGCAACATTAAGGACGATGGGAACGCAGGAGCACCGTGGTCTCATGGTGAGCAGCTGCCGAACGAAAGGTCCTTGGTTCAAATCTTCCATCGAGTGAAAAGTTTAATTTTTTATTTTCAGTTTATGTGACAAACTCTTATGTCTTCATCAATTTTTTGGGAGTGATTATCACATCCACAAGAAAACCTAAATCGGGCAAGGTAGAAGAATCTTTTTACCCATTCGCCAAGTGTACAAGTTAGGTGGGTTCACAACATATTCCTATCATGTGCCGCACGTGCCGTCGGTAGTGTCGTATAGAATATATCAGATGTGTTTTCCTGTGGAGGAATCGGTTGACCTATGACCTTGCGATCACATGTTTTCTGTTCCCGTTGGAGAGGCACGTCCTTTCGTCTACTAATCGCACGGTTTTGCGATGCGGTCGCAAAACACAGACACTAAACTTATTACAGTGAACAGAGATGTCAATGAACGAACGGACAGATAATAACTATGCAAAAATAGAGAAAGTAAAATTTTCAGTTGAGGGAAGAATTGAACCAAGGACCTCTCTTTCCGCAGCTGCTCACGCTACCACGGGACCACGGCGCTCCGGAACTCACATACTCCAATATGTTGCTTATATTGGCCATGGACTACTCAGTTTGTATATTTTGCTTATTTTTTCACAGTTACACACAACTTCTTCCTGTTTTCTCAATTGATCTGTGTTCAGTTTATCAAGGCCTATCCACTGTGCCAACTTATAACTAAATCTGAAGGGAGTGCGATGGGGAGGTTGCCTTGTTAGAACTGTTTAAACCTAACTAACCTAAGGACATGACACACAGCCATGCCCGAGGCAGGATTCGAACCTGCCACCGTAGCAGCAGCGCGGTTCTGGAGTGAAGCGCCTACAACCGCTCGGCCACAGCGGCCGGCGTGGGCGTCTGTAAATGTACGTATACACGGGGTGACTCCGTGATGAAGTTACAGGCTTTCTAGGATGATGGAGAACGATAAATGTATTAATTTGAAGTAAGGATCCCTGTACCGGAAACGAATGAGTAGAAAGATGTAAACGAAAACCGTTCTGATACCTCTGACAGTTGAATACATGTACCGGTTCTTGTGTTGCGAAGAGTGTAGGGTTGGTAACTTTCAGTGGTGGTAGTGTGGACAAAAATGAGAAAAAATGTCCAATAAACGTGGGCTCTAAATTGCATACCTGAGGAGCTATGACCATTCGTTCATCTTCGCTAATGTGAAACACATCTCCTCTACTGAGCAAGTGTTCATAGTTGTTAAGGCACGCACTTTCGAGACCACGTTTATTCGACATTTTTTCTCGTCTTTGTCCACCTTACCACCACTGAAAGTTATCAACCCTACACTCTTCGCAACACAAGAACCGGTACATGTATTTAGCTGTCAGAGGTATCAGAACAGTTTTCGTTTATAACTTCCGACTCGTTCGTTTCCGGTACAGGGATCCTTACTTTAAATTAATACATTTGTCGTTCTCCATCATCCTAGAAAGTCTGTAACATCACGGAATCACCCCGTGTATACGTACATTTACAGACGCCCGAGCCTATAACTTTGACGCTGTGTAGTCTAGTTTGATGACGTTTCCGGACATGGGTTGCTATTCAAAATACGATGTACTCACTCCCCTCTACAAGTCCTAGAAGTATGTAACGGGAATTTCCGACCACCCTGTATATGCTACCGGCCAAACCCGATTTTAGGATGAATTAGTTTCGCCTAGGTCAAACTCGTTCATCCTGTTAGGTAAAACAGTTTAGCCTAGGTCGAATCGGTTTATCCTAGTTAGAATTTACATGCTTTGGGATAAACTGGTACGTCCTAGTCTGATCTAATTTTGCCTAGAGCGAACGCATGTCACTGCCTGTAAGAACGGGGAATCCCCTAATCATCTCTTGCTCGTCCCTCGCGTCTCTCAACCGCTCTTCGCTCGCACTGTTCTTTGTTTTGAACGGTATTTTGCATCGACGGGTGCGCGTATTAAGTTGCTGGTTGCGTTTCAAAGATTTTATTATAATCCTATTATAATTATTGTGAGGCATTTCATCATGGATGAGCCTTCGTGTAGTAGACAAGGCAATCAAAAGCTGTGGAGAGAAAAGTTTCTGGAGAAAATTTTGGAGAGTGAAATCAAAAAGCCTTCTAATTATAATGTGTTAGCAGTAGACGAATATGCGGATTTCGTTAAATAAGAAGACGACGCGGAAAAGTTGGAAAAAAGAATATCATTACAGAAAAGAACACTGAAACGATTTGCTGTTTTTAAAATTGTTGATGTGAAAAAAAAAACTCATTGCACGGTATGAAGGGAATAAAAATACTCCGTTCCAGCTGTAGCTGTGGGTCAAGGTGGTCGCGATAGGATGCTAGCCGAGACATCAAAAAAAAATGCCAATATCACAAAGGAAAAGTAATGCCTCTATTTATCAATATGTGATGTTTGTCAACAAAAGAAGACAAAAAAGAAAAGAGGGCTAGTTTCAAAGCCAATTCTCGATTCGGAAATGAATAGCAGATGCCAACAAGCGATTTGATTGATTTCCAAACACAGCCATACGGGAATTTAAAAATCATTCTAGTTTACCAAGACCATCTCACAAAATTTGTTCTCCTTCGCGCGTTAACGTCAAAGAGGGCTGAAGAAGTGGCTTATCATTTGAATGACATATTTCTAACAGTAGGGGCGCCGTGCATTCTCCAGTCTGACAGCGCCGGAGAATTTGTCAATAATGTTATAAGTGAACTCGGAAAGCTTTGGTCGGAACTGAAAGGCACAGCCAAAGTCAAGGTTCTATTGAACGTGCCAACCAAGACACTGAAAATATAAGTTCTTGGTTAAAGGACAACAATTCGATATAGTGGTCGGAAGGATTAGGGGTGTGTCCAATTGATGAAAAATCGTGCTTACCACTCTGGCAAAAAACAATCACCTTACAAAAAGCATTATTCGGAATCGAACCTAGAATAGGACTTTCCACTTCCTCGTTGCCTCAAGAAATCATAAATGATATTCAGGATGAAGATGATCTAAAGAAGGCAATCGAAAATGACAGCAATACTGAACAATACGAAGACAGTGATGGTGATAGAAAAATTGCGACAGGAAATTTAAAAAAACAAGCTAAAAGAATGAAAGTTTCCTCTGACAAATCACATCCACCAGCTGACATTGGAGACAACGTAACCATACCTACTCCAGATGTATATAAAGACAGAGGTGACCTTCGAAACATAGCTGGAGTAATACTTCGAAAGACTGAAGAGGGACTCTACAAAGTTGGCACCAAACATGGCATACTTCAAAAACATTATTGCAGGTATAATTTCATCAAAATTTTCCATAATTCTGTGTAGTAAAATATTAAAAAATATTTGTTTTTACTTCTTTTTTATTTTTTAAGAACTGATTTCGACATCTGCAGTCAGAAGTTTTTAGATGTGGGAGATATTAACCAGGATATTGAAATATCTTTAAGGACTGCAGTCACAAAACATTCTGTTGGATGAGGGCAAGGCTTTGTAAAATGCAAGAAAAAAAAAGGTTCAAATGGCTCTGAGCACTATGGGACTTAACATCTGAGGTCATCAGTCCCCTAGAACTTAGAACTACTTAAACCTAACTAATCTAAGGACATCATACACATCCATGCCCGAGGCAGGATTCGAACCTGCGACTGTAGCAGTCGCGCGGTTCCATACTGAAGCGCCTAGAACCGCTCGGCCACCATCGGCCGGCTTGTAAAATGCAGTTGCATGAAAAACTGTACAACAATAAATGCAATTGTGAAGAAAACAAAGTACTCTGCAATTCTAAGTGCCACGAAAGTAAACATTGCAAAAAAAGTAAATAAGCAAATTGCAGATAAGGTGATTTCTGTGTATGGATATATGTAAGTTGATCTAGTGGTAGATGTGAAATTACTGATTAATTAATAAATAACTTTAATGAATCGTATTGACTATATTATTTCTATTCCTTTATTCAGCTTACTTTGAAAAGGTTATAGAAGATACAAAATAGGTGAAATTAGTTCAGACTAGGACGTACCAGTTTATTCTAAAGCATGTAAATTCTAACTAGGATAAACCGAGTTCACCTAGGCTAAACTGTTTTATCCTATCGGTAACAGGATGAACGAGTTAGACCCAGGCGAAACTAGTTCACCCTAAAATTGGGTTTGGCCGGTAACATATACACTCCAATGCTAGTCCGCCGCTTGCCGCCTGTGAGTGGTTTGCACATTGACTTCGAACATGGGCGGCTGTCACATTAATGTGACTTGACCGTCTAGAACGTACAGATACTATGGTGTGTGGCTTAACTATTTTTGGCAACAGGACGGCGTTTTTGTAGGCCACGTGTCTGGAAACATTGGTGGCGCATATTTATCTTACATAACGACACCCGGCGCTCTCGAAAGAGGCCATTATCGATTCTGAGGTGGGCAGCGAAACTACAGTATACTTACAGTGAGGAATAAGTGCTACTCTGAAATTAAGAGATCAGCACAGTACAAAAGACATGACCCAAAAAAGTCTGATCGGTAGGTTGGAGCATCAAGTCCGATACTGCACAGTCCTCAAATTACTCCTTAGTGGTTGTAGGTTACCGACAACTGTACGTAATACTATCCCAAAAAATGACTGACCAACTGCCCTGCTGAGGGCATGTGATTACATACCTTGCGCCACAGCACTAGCTAGCTATCTTCCGCAGTTCTTGCAGCCCCGGGCGGAGTAAATGAAAGGAGCTCGCCCTAGTTTGCGATCGCGGTAAATATTAACAGGCCACCGGTATTTTAAATCGATTTCCTCATCAGAGTTCGATCGTGCAAGGCGTCGGTAACGTTCCTACTAACAGAAGGCCCCTGATTTGTTCGTACACTGGGGATACATAGTAGCATTTCGTAACATAAGGAAAATATCTAGGAATAATTAAAAAAGATATATTTTAATTCAGAATGGGACAGAACAATATTAAACCGAGGACAGCTTTCACTTACGTTACACAGTGACGAAACGACACGCAGAATCCTATTGAACTAAAGAAAGATACACATAACTAAAATTAAATCGGAAAGAGAATGCTGAACCATGAGAAGCAGATCAGGGATAAAGTAGGGAGTAGGGGGAGGGGGGACATTTCGGTGAATCTTACCACATGGCTGACGTTATTGGTCTGTAGTTGTATTCGGACTCACCAAACCGTGCCGTGTTCTGTTCAACGTAAGGAACAGCTATATTGCTACTACTGCATTACAGAAAAAGTCCTGTAGCTACACGCGGCAGTGAACGGAGATGCTGGCTACAGCAGATGGTCAATCTTGGAGCGGAAACAATGGTACCACACTCTGGTAGTCTTCCGACAGAAAAACAGCACCGTTGGGAACTACATGGGAGACCGATGCATAAAAGCTTGCTAGCTGAGGTATAGAAACTGTCTGCGTCCATTTCCTCACAGGGGTTTCCTACACTGTCTCAGCCACATTCGTCGGAACGGTGATTTCACCGCATCACTACGCCTTTCACAAGAAAAAAGACACCCGTTTCAAATTTGCACAGTTTGCGACGTTTGCCGCCATCTTGGGTAAATTACTAATCCTTCTCAAATCACGGCAACCGAAATCTGTTTCCAGAGTTCGGTTTCTCAGTAGTTAGGAATTATTTTTTATTATTATTATACACTTAGCACACACTCGTTTAAAAGAATTTAAATATTTAGGTGAATGGATTGCAGAAAATTGTAATGAAAAGAAATCTGTCAGATGAAGAGCCCAGAAAATGGAGACGGCGTTTCAGTTAACAAAACATGTTTACAACAAAACTAGTCTCTCGTGGAACTGCAAAATACGACACTACAGAACAGTAATTAAATCGGAGGCTCTCTACGCATCTGAGGCACTAAACGTTCAACACAGAACACTAAAAGGGGAATTAGAAGTGGAAGAACGTAAAATAATGAGGAAAATCATAGGACCAAGAACTAAGGATGGTGTGCATTATCCAAAACCCAATGCAGAAATATATAAAAATATCTCCAAAATAACAGACACAATGCGCATGAGAAGAATCCAATTCATGGGACATTTAGAAAGAATGGACTCAAACAGGTTAACACACAAAATCCATATATTTTTAAAGAACAAAACTACAAGACCGAACTGGTACAAACAGACTGAAAAAGACCTGTGAGGATTAGAGTCTCCAAATCTACATGACAGAAATGAAATCAGAAAAATCACAAACACGCGGGGTTTTGAGGAAGAAGAGAGAAAAACTAACCGACATACGTGGTGGACGCAACGAAAGCTAGCCCATTCGTTGCTTATGAAGGAATACTGGGCGAAAAGGAAGGCCAACAAATGTTGATTACGCGTGGTTCTAAGTGCCCCATCCGAGAACAAGAAGAAGAAAACACTTAGCAGACCCTTTGTGGATCACGTGAAGCTCTTACAGTTCTGCCGGCCGGTGTGGCCGTGCGGTTCTAGGCGCTTCAGTTTGGAACCGTGTGACCGCTACGGTCGCAGGTTCGAATCCTGCCTCGGGCGTGGATGTGTGTGATGTCCTTAGGTTAGTTAGGTTTAAGTAGTTCTAAGTTCTAGGGGACTGATGACCTCAGCAGTTAAGTCTCATAGTGCTCAGAGCCATTTGAACCATTTTTTTCTTACAGTTGTTCCTGCGGTTTTTCCGTGAGACCTTCGTTTTCTCGCTCATGGCTTTCTTTCTTTCATCCATCCACTTTGTACCGGTCTTTTCGGCTCTTGTCCCTGGCTGCACTTCCCACTTATTTATTGTGGTTGTATAGATGTTACGATATGCAGTGTGCTGAATGCTGAGTTGAGCATCAGTAAGGTCTCTTCGTACTTGTTCGGCCCATGTCATACCCTTTTCAGTGGCTGTGATTATCTGGCGTTTGAGGCTATACTCAGGGAGTCTGTGTATGTGTCCATAGAATTTAAGGCGTCTTTTTCTAATGTCCGCAGCAACATTTGAAATTACCTCTGTAGTTTACTTGGTTTGCAGTCTATATCCAGCTTCAGTTCCTCGTGGTCCAAGGATTTCCCTAATGATCTTCCGTTCTTCTTTTTGTAGAGTTTGTAGAAGCATCTTCTTATGGAGTGACAAGATTTCTGCTGCGTATAGCACCTCGGGTTTCATGACAGTGCTGTAGTCCCTGATTTTTGCATACATGGACACGCACTTTTTGTTGTAAAGTTGGTGTGTTCGACCGTTGGCTCTCTTTAGTTTCTGTGCTCGAGTTTCTTGAAATTTTTTTTTTCTAGTCCAGTGGTTCCAAAATTTCCCCCAGGTATTTAAAATGTGGAACTCTGTTTATCCGTCCATATTTTGTGGTGAGATTCTGTATGTTTAAGAGTGTACACATAAATTCCGTTTTCTCAAAAGAAATTTGCAAGCCAACCATCTCGCACATTCCTTGAGTAATTCTATTTGATGTATTGCATTTTGTTCCTTGTCTGTCGAAATTGCAAGGTCATCAGCATAGGCTAGGCAGGTGACTTCTTCCAATCTTCGCTGGTTTCCATAGACCACGTTTTCTAAGCTCACTCTCCCATTCTCTTATGACATTGTCCAAAATGATATTGAACAGAACTGGAGATAGTCCGTCTCCTTGTCTTACTCCAGTTCTGATCTCAATAAATTCCCCCTTGAATTTTACTTTAGAGGTTGTGTTGGAGAGCGTCTGTTAAATGAGCTTACATGTTTTCTGGTCAAGTCCGAGTTCTATTAGAGTGTTGACAAGGGATTTACGGTCGACTGAGTCGTAAGCCTTCTTGAAGTCGACGAATGTACATATGGTAGGCTTATGTCTAATAACTCTGTAGTTCAAGTTGTTTTTAGATTTAAAAATTTGTTCAGGGCAGGAACGACCGGGTCGGAAACCCGCTTGATAGTCCCCAATCTTGTGCTCAATTGGTTCCTGTGTTCTCTCCAATAGGCATGAAGAGAAGATCTTGTAGGTGACTGGTAGTAGTGAAATGCCTCGGAAATTGTTGACATCCGTTCTGTCACCTTTTTTGTGCAGAGAGTGGATAAGTGCATACTTCCAATCGTCAGGTATGCTTCTGTTGTCCAAATTTCTTTGATAATTTCCGTGAGCGATTTAGGGCCTAAATTTTTTAGTAGTTCTGCTACTATGTTGTCATCATCAGCCGCTTTGTTGTTTCTGAGATGGTGGGTATGCTTGAGAATTTCTATTTTTGAGGGTGGTATTAAGTCTTGGTTGGTGTGTGCGGGTTCAATAAGGGGGAATCTTTCTGTGGGTTCTGGACAATTTAGTAAATTGGAGAAGAAAACTGCGAGTTCTTCGCAGTTTTCATCATTAGTAAGTGCTAATTTTCCATTTTGTTTTTTAAAGCAGAGATTTTGTGGTGTGTGTCCTCGTATCCTGTTTGCAAATGTCCTTATATTGTAATTCCGAAAGTCGCTCTCCAGTTGTTCCAGTTGTTCGTTTAGGTATCTTCTCTTGGATTGTCTGTTGATTCTGGCTCTTTCTTTCCCTACTTTGAAGAAATTTTGTTGTGTTTCTGGCGTTTTCTTGCTGCTGTATTTCTGGAAGGCCAATTCGCGTGCTTTAAAGACGTTTTCACAGTTGTCGTTCCACCGTGCATATTTTTTCTTTTTTCTCAGCGATAGTAGTTCCTGTGCTTTACGTATAATCTTGTTTGTGAACTCTTCCCATGTGTGTGCTACTTCTTCTCCCATTCGCCCTTTTTGTTTGTTTTGTGGAGACTGTTTACATCGAATCTCTGCAGGTGCGACTTCTTGGGATTGTACTTTCGTGGAGTGAATTTTACTTTGACTTGTGTAAGGTAGTGGTCTGAGTCAATATTGACACCTCTTCGGACTTGTGCATCATGAATTTCTCGTTGCTGTGTGTGGGTGATTGCTATATGGTCAGTCTGGAAATCCCCAAGTTCTTGAATAGGAGAGCGTCAAATTTTTAGCTTTCTGAGGTGCTTTCGTAAATATGTCGAAATTATCTTCATGTTGAATTGTCGGCAGAGATCAACTAGTCGCCTTCTATTACCGTTGGTGAATTTGTGAGCAGAAGATCTGTCTATAGTCTTCCTGGGTTCTTTTTCTCTGCCCAGTTGTGCATTAAAGTCACCAAGGAGTAAGATGGTGTCCTTCTTGGGTATCTTCACCGTAGTCTCCTCCAGTTGGTTCCAGAAATTCTCCACTTCGGTAGGGTTTTTCTTGTTGTCTATGTTGGTTGGGGCGTGAGCGTTGACAAGTCTATAATTTCTGATGGCACACTGTATAGGTGCCGTCTTGAGTCTGTTGTTGACGGGAGTGACTTCCTTTACGGAGTTTACCATCTTCTTGTGTACAAGTATCGCCTTCCCAGCAAGGGGGCCCCTTTGCCAATTTGTCTATCGGTTTTGCTCTCGAGTATGCTGTAGTTACCATGATCTTTGATATCATCGTCAGTATATCGTGTTTCCTGAAGTTCTAGTAATAGGATTTTTTGTCTGTCGAGTTCTGTAATAAGACTGAGTAGCTTTCCAGGTTGTATTAGTGTATTGATATTTGATGTGCCAATGAATGTTGGTGTTTTAGCGGGTAGTTTGCCAGAGAACTCCGACTATCTCTGAGTTCGTGGTTGCTCGGGTCCCTCAGAACCCGGATGCCCGGTTGCCGCCTGCCGACGGGTGGATTGGTTACCACCTGGGGTAATGTTATTGTTGTTGTCACGAGCCATAGTACTTGTTATTAAATTTTGTTCAGCTAGGCTGGTTGTGTAGAACTGGGGAGGAATTATTGTTGTAAAAACTTTATTCTCTTGGAAATTTCTTTAGTGGATTGGTTCACGATTGAAATTTCAAGTTATTCAAAATAAAATTGATGGGTAAATAATGGATACACCAGCGGATTGTCCATCACCAAAAGGTCCTGACTCAGTCACTTCATTCGTTGATTACTAATTCCTACTAAACTTTTCTTTTGTTTTCGATCTTGTGCGGTTGCCTATGGTACACACCACGGTATGCGCGATGTTTTTTCTTTATGACAAACTGCCTATTGGTTTCTGTCTCGGGTTCTTCGGCCGACGTTCATCTAACGATTTTTCTGACGTTTCGCCAGCACGAGTGGCTGGCATTGTCAAAGCTTCACCCTCCTTTGCCGGTGGTGAACTGGAGCCGAGCTCGCGGCCGCAGACTATGTGTACCTGGCGCGCCAACGTCCGAGGGCTTCTCCGCGGTCATTTCCGGTGCGGTTCTCCTCTTGCTACCTGCGACGGTCGTTCGCTGGCTTCCCGTACTGCAGCGTTGGCGCGCCAGGTACATGTAGTCTGCGGCCGCGAGCTCGGCTCCAGTTCACCACCGGTAATGGAGGGTGAAGCTTTGACAATGCCAGCCACTCGTGCTGGCGAAACGTCAGAAAAATCGTTAGATGAACGTCGGCCGAAGAACCCGAGACAGAAGCCAATAGGCAGTTTGTCAACAAGTGGCCACGAAAGCCTTAACAATTTTGTTTTTTCTTTATCTTTTATATTTTAGTGTATTGGCTCTCGAGACCAGCTCATACAGCCATCTCATTAGTGGAAGGTGAATTATGACGATACGGACGTGGGGACAACAAAACACCCAGCCCCCGAGCAGAGAAAATATGCGACCTTGCCGGGAATCGAACATAGGCCCCTTCCGTTAGCAATCCACAGTGACCACGGACCTGCGGAGGTGGATCATGTGGCGATATAGGGGTGGTTCGTAGCACGTAGCGCTAGAACGTAAGATGCGCTTTGTTATCCGACCGCTTCCACACCCTTCTGCGAAGATTATCAGACACGAAAAGAAACCTGCACTCTGCGGTGTAGAGAATCCGACACCATTGATCCTAGATCCATTACAGAGGTTAGCATCCGCCATCTCCTTCGTGCAACAAGACGCTGGGGAGTTTATATTACTGTTCATGATGGACGCCAAGAGGCCAAATTGTTTGTTTGGGGACGGCTGCGCACTGCCTGGGTACACACTGTCCTCCCAGTTGCCTCCAAGAAGGTGGCAATCATTTCTGTAACATTCTTCCGGGGGTACCTAAGAGCCGTATGTCATCAGATGCAGGTGCTGGCCGCAGACGACCACTAAAAGGTAAATTTTCTTTTGCTGAACCACGTCGGCACAGAGCGCTTCCACCTGTTTCATAATTTTATATACTCTGCGCAAACGCGCCCAGCGCGAATCATTCGTTTGCGAAGTATTACGTGCGTTGTGAGTCGATAGGTGAGCGGCAGCTTCGTGTTCGCCTCTTCACACCTCATGTCTTGGTCGGTTAAGAAACTTTGGCCAGCGAGAGCCACCACTATCATCTGAAAGGATAAAAGTGCACGCTTGCTTCTGGGTCGATCTTTGGCGTAGTTTAGACATTCTGGAGGAAAATGATGATGTTTCTGCTCTTCGGCTTGCTGCATGGTGCAGCTGGACAAGAATGCCGCCTACTGTAGGTGCTGGCCGCTACGGTCGCAGGTTGGAATCCTGCCTCGGGCATGGATGTGTGTGATGTCCTTAGGGTAGTTAGTAGTGCAATCGTTACAAAAGGATTTCTATAACAGTTATAAGGGCACTGTTGATGATGGGATGCGCTATCTGATCAAATGTATCCACAGACGTATTTGCATCAGGACTTCGTTATTCCTTTGTGAACTGCCAATTGCACATATGGTTGTCGATATCCTGTTATAACTTTTCAATTCGTGAATATAAATGGTCGAAATGGTTTGCACTCTCTCTCCCTCTCACACACACACACTTTGTCTCTCTCTCTCTCTCTGTCATAAAAAGCATAGTGAACATTTTGTAGCTTTCACTACGAATTTTATTAGCTGATTGTGCGAGTTGTGAACTTGTACTACAGTTGTACTGATGATATATGCTTGCTGTTCATGTGGGACTACCATTTTTGTGCTATTTTTTTATTATTATAATAATCGTTTATTTAAGTTTTGCGTATGAATTTTTGCTGCAGTAGAGAAACTGCTTTGTCCACCAAGACAGCCATGTGGCTTTGTTCATTCTGATGGGAGTCACCTCATGACACCTAGTTCCTGTGTGGTTTGTTTTGAAAGCAAAGTACCTACTCGCTTTGCAGTGCACATACCGGCTATATTTTACAAAATTTTGCAGCGATAAGGTAAGGACAACGTGAGATGCAGATTGGAGTAGTGGTTAGATAGTTTTCAAGTCAACCACAACTCACTTTCAAGTGACATCTATAACAGATGGCAACCACATTTACCCTGTGTGATTCGAGGCTATAAGGCAAGATTCATTACACACAAGATTCGTTACACATTTTGTCTGTGTTTAGATAGCGAGTACAGTGTAGCGGCAGCCGCCCGACCCGAGAGGACGCGCAGCAGACCAGCAGGAGCAGCACTTGCGTGATAAACTGTAAATTAATTCAGTCTTTGTTTTTTGTTCACGTGCTTCTGCAAAGAAGTGAACTGTACGTGTGTATTTCACTGTGTAGACTAGTGGTTAGAAAATTAATCGTAGTTTTTTGTTTTTGCTCAAGTCTTACGAATATCGGTGTATAGGGCGGCTTCCTAGTGTAAATTTAGCACTGTGGAACCTACGTCTCAATTATTTGCTTGACGTATTCCAATCTCTGTCTTCCTCTACAGTTTTTATGCTCTACAGCTCCCTCTAGTACCATGGAAGTCATTGCTTGATGTCTTAACAGATTCTACCATTCTGTCTCTTCTTCTTGTTAGTGTTTTCCTCACATTCCTCTCCTAGCCGTTTCTGCGGAAAACCTTCTCATTCTTTATTTTATCAGTGCATCTACTTTTCAACATTCGTAGCAGCACATCTCAAATGCTTCGATTCTCTTCTCTTCCGGTCTTCCCACAGTCCATGTTTCACTACGTCCATTTTCAGAAATTTCTTCCTCAAATGAAGATACTAGTAGACTTCTCTTTGCCTGGAACGCCCTTTTTGCCAGTGCTAGTCTGCTTTCGAAGTCCTCCTTGCTCCATCCGTCATGGGTTATTTTGCTGCCTAGGTAGCAGTATTCCTGAAATTCATCTACTCATGCTCATAAATTAAGGATATTTGCAGAATGTGGTGCCACACAACGTGGCACTACACAAAACTGAAGCTAATAGCATAGGCACATGGGGAACATACAGGACACAGATATGTAAGTCCACGGTATTGGTGATAAATTGAGAAAACCGTCCCGAAACACATGTGCTACAAAACGCCACTGTTTCCTTCGCATGTTCCCCGCCATCAGTATGGGATATGATCACCATGTACACGTACACAGGCCGCACAACGGGTTGGCATACTCTGGATCAGGTGGTCGAGCAGCTGCTGGGGTATAGCCTCCCATTCTTGCACCAGTGTCTGTCGGAGCTCCTGAAGTGTCGTACGGGTTTGAAGACGTGCAGCGATACGTCGACCGAGAGCATCCCAGACGTGCTCGATGGGGTTTAGTTCTGGATAACAGGCAGGCCACTCCATTCGCCTCATATCTTCTATTTTCAAGGTACTCCTCCACGATGACAGCTCGGTGGGGCCGTGCGTTATCATCCATCAGGAGGAAGATGGGACCCATTGCACCCCTGAAAAGGCGGATATACTGGCGCAAAATGACGTCCCGATACATCTGATCTGTTACAGGTCCTCTGTCAAAGACATGAAGGGGTATACGTGCACCAATCATAAACCCACCCCACACCATCGAACCACGACCTCCATACAGGTCCCTTTCAATGACATTAAGGGGTTGGTGTCTGGTTCCTGGTTCACGCCAGATGAAAACCCGGCGAGAATCACTGTTCAGACTCTTATCTGGACTCGTCCGTGAACATAACCTGGGACCACTGTTCCAATGACCATATACTGTGTTCTTGACACCATGCTTTACGGGCTCTCCTGTGACCAGATGTCTGTGGAATGCACCTTGCATGTCTCCGGGCGAATAAACCATGTTTGTTCAGTCTTCTTTAGACTGTGTGACTGGAGACAACTGTTCCAGTGGCTGCGGTAAGGTCCCGAGCAAGGCTACCTGCAGTACTCCGTGGCCGTCTGCGGGCACTGATGGTGAGATATCGGTCTTCTTGTGGTGTAGTACACTGTGGACGTCCCGTACTGTAGCGCCTGGATACGTTTCGTGTCTGCTGGAATCGTTGTCATAATCTTGAGATCACACTTTGTAGCACACAGAGGGCCTGTGCTAAGACCTGCTGTGTTTGACCAGCCTCCAGTCCCCCTAATATTCTACCCCTCATAACGCCATCAATATGTGTTCTTTGAGCCATTTTCAACACACAGTCACCATTAGCACGTCTGAAAACGTCTGCACACTTACTCCCTGCACCGTACTCTGACATGCACCAACACACCTCTACGTATGTGGACTGCTGCCAGCGCCACCGTGCGGCGACTGCAGGTCAAATGCACCGCATGTTCATACCCCGAGGTGATTTAAACCCGCAAACCGCCCACCAGAGCGTTGTTTCACCATGTATCAGCATTATCCTTAATTTATGAACACGAGTGTACTTCGCGATCAGATGTGACGTTACTGGTAGTCTCATGTCTGCTACTTCTCGTTACTTTCGTCTTTCTTCGATTTAGTCTCAATCTATATTATGTACTCACTAGACGGTTCATTCCATTCAAGAGAGCTTGTAATTATTCTTCACTGTAGCTCAGGATAGCAATGTCATCGCCGCATCTTATCACTGTTACTCTTTCCTCTAGAAATTTAATCCCGCTCTTGAACATTTCTTTTATTTCTGTCATTGCGTCTTCGATTTATAGATTGAACAGTAGGGACGAAAGTTACATTCCTGTCTTCAATCCTTTTTAATCCAAGGCCTTTCTTCTTGGTATCCCACTCTTATTGTTCCCTCTTCGTTATTATGCATTCTGCGTTAGTTGTCTTTCCCTACAGGGTACCCCTATTGGTCTCAGAAGTTCGAACGTCTTGCACCAATTTACATTGTTGTACATTTTTTCCAGGTCGAAAAACCCTGTGACCGTGTCTCGATTTTTCTTTAGTCTTGCTTCCATTATCAACGGCAATATCAGAACTGCCTCTCTTGTACCTTTACCTTTGCTCTTCGGAATTGTGTGGATGACGTTTTTCCGTAAGTTTGACGGTATGTCGCCGCACATTTCACACACCAACTTGAATAGTCGTTTTGTCGCGTTTCCCCCAATATTTCTTCTATTGACGACATTACATTCCCTTGAGACCACTCCACCGCTCACGGAGTTCATGTCAACAACAACAACAAAAGTAGGCACGATAGAAGGCGAAGGTTTTCTGTAATGATAGTACCGAAACGGAGTGTGCTCGAACATCCTTTGATATTTCGCTAAAAGACCAACAAGCAGCGAAACATGGCTGAGCACAAGCGAATGCGAACGGAGCATCACCGAATGCTGTTTACTCATATACGTCTAGAATTTTCGCTTCGGTGTAAAGGAGGCTTAAAAGAACTTAAGTTCTTGTGCAACGCCAGAGACAGCACGTGTACGTTGAGACCCCCTGTATTCCCTTCCTCCAACGAGAAATGATGTCAGACCATAACAGACAGTGTAACCATATTACACTAAAACACCGCACACTTATCCAATGACAAGGAAAGTTCACGGTGCCTGTAACTGGTTATGGAAGCCTGTGTTCGTTATGTCGTAGAAGTTCGCCTCTCTGATCATATTTCACAGTCATATGCACAGCTATCCCGGTTACGTGCAGACAAGCGCAGACATTTCCATGCCCTTTCACTTCTCTACCGTCCCGTCACTGAACACTGTCTCTCACATCTCTCCGCGACCTTAACGCTCTTGTCTGAACAACACGGCAGGAACACCCGTTCCCATCACAGCAAATTCCATTCTCGACATAAAAGTTTTCTGGGTGTGGTGCCGCGTCATAATGTAAAATCTACTGCTGATGGAGAAGAACCAACGTTTCGGCCTTCTTCTTAGACCCAGAAGAAGGCCGCTGCAATCGTGGCCGAAACGTTGGTTTTTCTCCATCAGCAGTAGTTTTTACATTATGACGCGGTACCATATCGAGAAAACTTTTACGTCGACTGACTACGCAATTATAAAAATCCATTCTGTTCCAATCCATCGTCCAGCCATCTTCTCGAAGTCCTTCTCTGTAGCAGTAACCCGACTCTGGAACAACCTCCCGCATTATACACCATCAGGATAAAAATTGGCTGGCTCTGAGCACTATGGGACTTAACATCTATGGTCATCAGTCCCCCCCTTTTTTTTTCATTTTGTTCGTTGTTGATCGTTGTTTTGGTCGTTGCGGACGTCACAAGACATCCGTTCAAGTTGATCATTGATTCCTTGACTCAGTTTTTTTATTACAGAGAGCACGCAGCCCTCTGACCGAACACGCTGAGCTACCGTGCCGGCTCCCCTAGAACTTAGAACTACTTAAACCTAACTAACCTAAGGACATCACACAACACCCAGCCATCACGAGGCAGAGAAAATCCCTGACCCCGCCGGGAATCGAACCCGGGAACCCGGGCGAGGGAAGCGAGAACTCTACAGCACGACCACGAGATGCGGGCGGAAAAAAATTAATACATCCTTCCGGAGGTTTCCAATTCACTCAAGATTTATTTTTGGAACAGTGCATATAGAGTAGAAATCAATAGCAACACAGATCAATAGCACAAGTGGTTCCGAAGTACCAGGTATCATCGACCCATGCTGAAACGCTTATATTAGTACGTGGTGCAGCATACACAGGCGACATCGCAGGCGCCGACTCTGGTGTCCAGTCGATCGCACAGATGACTTTATGCTTCGCCTGCTCGATTTGCTCACGTAGTTCTGTAAGAGTTGTTGGTTGACGAGTCGCACGTGTCACTTCTCGTCCCATCATATCCCAGACGTGCTCGACTGAAGACAAGTCCAGATATCGTACTGGCCAGAAACACTGCTACACGTCTTTAAGAACATGTTGAATTTCACGGGCAGTGTGTGGGCGAGCATTATCCTGTTAGAACAACACATCATCTTCTTGTTGCAAGAATGGCAAAAGAGCGAGTCTAACAACATTTTGATATTCTGCACGTACCGAGCGCTGGTTAGCGTCCCAACTGTAAACAACAAAGGTGAACGAGAGTTATGGCTTATCGCTCCCCAGACCATAACGCCCTGGGTGTCTTCAGTGAATCCAGAACGGCAAAAGAGCGGGTCTAACAACATTTTGATATTCTGCATGTACCGAGCGCTGGTTAGCGTCCCGTCCGTAAACACCACAGGTGAACGAGAGTTATGGCTTATCGCTCCCCAGACCGTATCGCCCTGGGTGGCCCAGTGGGTCTTGAATGAATAACCTATACGAGACTGCGCTCACCAGGTCTACGCCATACGCGCAACCGACCATGACTTGCATGCATGCAGGATCTGCTTTTATCGCTGAAGACCATGTGGCTCAATTTCAAGTGATCCTCCGACGGCACCAGTCGGGGCGTGCACGTCGATTAGCTGTGGCACGAGTGGAAGACGGACTAGAGTTGTGCGTACCCGTAGTCCCATTGCTAATATTCGGTTCACAATGGTTGGTGTTGACACGTCTGGGCTCACAAACCCTCTTATCTGTTTTGTGGTACCTTCACGAAATGTCACTGCTACGCTTACCATGCGACGATCCTGGCTGGCGTCCGTGCTGCGTGGACGTCCGGAACCTCGTCTATGGGTGTGAGAATGTTCACGCGGCCGCTGATATCAACATCGTTGCCAAATCGACGTAGCAGTCCAACTTGCGTGGCAGTTTTCCGAAAGGACCACTCGTCACTCGCGAGGCCACAATTTGACCCCTTTCAAACTCGCTCAGTT
Source organism: Schistocerca americana (assembly GCF_021461395.2). Classification (NCBI taxonomy): domain Eukaryota; kingdom Metazoa; phylum Arthropoda; class Insecta; order Orthoptera; family Acrididae; genus Schistocerca; species Schistocerca americana. Next base: position 484,582,321 of record NC_060126.1, on the reverse strand, counting down.
GGCTTTAGGAAGCAAGAGTGCATCTCTGTAGCGTGGCTGCCTGCTTACTACACACGTTTGCACCAAACTGAGCTTTGTCGGACGATGCTGAAATCATTATCACTCCTTCTGGAATCCCCAAGGTAACATATGCCGTCATCGGATCAAAATCGACGTCGTCTTTCACAGTGTATTAATTGTTTTTCCGGCAGTGTGTTAGGGAACTACATAACATCTCCAGCTTCAGAAGACAGGTAATGACGTATCTACTAAAGCAACAATAACGTTACGATTGTCTCTGCACGCACTTGTAAACTTGTACATCTCTCTCTTTCCATCCAGATCTTCCTCATTTCCCAGTATTCTTAGCCGATGTAGACTCATTAAATTTCCCTATTCCTAGAACTCGCTATATCAGAAAACATCTATTTTGTAGACCTATTAATTCTTCTTTTATCTGCCTTTATCATTATTGTTGTATTTGTCACAGTTATTGTTATTATTATTATTGTTACTACTAGTATGCTTACTATCAGTACCTGCAGCTGCGGTAGTACAAGATTTGCCAGTATTACCTTTGTTAGTTTGAGAGGCACCCACATGCCTTGCTCATACTGTGGCATCAAGCAGTCAGGCCTGCAAGATGAGTGGTCTGCCAAGGGAGTGGATTCATACTTATTTATCGAGTAACATGAACTCTCGTACTCACAATTTAGTTACAAATTATCCTCCTGTATGAATAATACGCAACGGAAACGCATATCTGACTATGAGTAATTTACAGAACTCTGACTGTTCAATACGCACCGGCAATACCACATTTTCTATTTGTCTTTTATTTAACGGCTTTTATCAACACGTGGCCAACGCACTGAATATGAATGGCGCACACATTATAAATTCGGGACATCATGACAACATACAATTCGAAGGAAAAGTCCACCAATCTTTTTCTTTTCACTATCTTATTTATTCCGATAAATTCTATAACCTAAACACACAAATTCTGTAACGTACAACAATAACACATGAGAAATTCCGCCCAGTGGGCATGGCTTTACATTGGTGATTCTCTATCTTATGGTCTCGTAATTATTTAACGCTACAGTGCACTTTATGGATAGGATGGTGGATCTTTTACTATATCTCACACTTCTACTCTCGCAATCATCATCACGAAACTTTCCTCCAGACCGAGCAGTACAAAAGGAACACGCATAACCCACTAATCTTTTGAAACTACCTCGCTACTCTCCCATGCAAACCACACATACCCAAATTACATGACATACACCACACTACAATATGAAATACTACACAGGGAATAGTCACAACATTATCACTTTCAGCTTTCCCACTTCAATTAACATTTATCCCAGTTTCACACGACACTGCCCCACTTTGTAGTTCTACTTTCCTACTATGAACTCTGGAGATATTTGCACGTCTTCCTGTGCAATGCAAGCCAAGTGGCGTTGCTGGATAGACGGCCGACTCACCTTGCTTCTCTCTCAGAGTTTGTATCTAGCGTCACACGGAATCATATCACGCAAAGTAATATTAAGAACGTATTCATCACACACGCGAGTGCTCAACTGATGCCGTGGACGAGTACTTCTCTTTATCCATTGTCTCATACACAGATTGAGACTCACACAGTACTCACCACGTGGAAGTACTCGTCTCTAATTTCAAGTCCTGCACACGCCATTTCTTAAATATTTCAACTTATGGTACACACGCTATTTCTTAAATATTTCAACTTATTGTACACATGCTAGTAATTCAGCTTATCTTAAGCACACAGAAGTATTTCAACCTATTGCTACACGTGGTTTCATTGTGACCATTGGTCACTTCCGAAGATTACTACAATCCCATTAATATTACCTGCCTGACATTTAATTCTCCCCACAAAAGTTCCTGAAATAGAGAAATTATTATATCAAACTACTCTTAAATATTCCACATGCATACCATGTCTCCACTCTTTTGTGTTTACGGAGCACAACTAAAACAGGTCTTAACAGCACAAGATCCACCGGCAGAGTGCTGAAACATGGCCGTTCTTGAGGGCCTCTTGCACCTCTGCTGAAGTGGGAGAGCACCTTCCTACCGTATTGGTCAGCCACATTTCAGGCGCTCACAGCTCCGGTATATTTCATCTCTTTGGTTCCACCAAAGGTGGCCAAAGGATCGTCTCAAAGATGATCATATATTCACATTCACTATCTGCAGTTAGCAGACGACCATACATTCATTCATTTCACAGATCTCACCAAACTGGATGTAGGGATTTACTTTGTGGGAGTGCACATGTGATCAATTAAATAAATAAATTGTCATTCTTTCCCAAACTGGTATCCGGCTTCACTGTATTAATTGAAATTGAGTTATTATTAGAAAAAAAATGTTGTTTTGACAAAAATAATGAAGTATGTTGTACCTATTTTCAATGTCGGGCGGTACTGTACCCTTTAAAGTTTATAGTCAGTGTAATTTAGTCACACCCCCACTCCAGACATTCAGATCATTTAAATACTAGTTGTCATATTAAAATTGTTATTTTCTTAGGTAACTATGAGTTAATAGATACTGTATGTGTGAAGCCTTCATCCTATGTAAGGGAGGGCCCGATAGCCATAATCAGATCGGGCTGAATAAGTAAATAAAACAAAAGTTTCAAATTGCGAAAAAAATTAGGCTTACTCTCTGTTCATACGTGGGTGTGTAACAACAGTTGGTTGTCTGGCCGTAGTCTTCCGGTGTACCCTTCATCGCCGCTTTGCCTTTTATTTATAAATAGCGGGATCGCGTATGAGACCGTGTTGTTATTGTTACCATTATGAGGCAGACAGAAAAATAGTACGTAAGTAGGAAAACAAACGCCACAAAAGCTCTACGCTTTTAACTGCCAACTACTTCGTGGCTTCACCGTTCCGCATTGCAGTGACGTTTCACAGAAATTAAAAAAAAGGAGAAAGAAAGAAAAGAACCCAAAAGAGCTGAAACAACAGACGAGAGAGGAGAATAGACAACTACAATGCTTCGAAATACGGAACGAGGTGGGGCAGACGCATAAAACTGGCCTCGGAGTCTGGCAAAGTGGGGCTAAAATCTACGACCGGCCATCCACTTTAGGTTTTCCGTGGTTTCCACTAAAAGCTTTCAACGTATACCAGATTCGTTCGCTTGAAAAGGACGCGGCAGACTTCTCTCCACATTCGTTTCATATCTGAGCTTGTTGCTCCGTATCCGGTGTTCCTGTAGAGGGCAAAACACTGAAGCCTAAGCGTCGGGAACCGCGTGACCGCTACGGTCGCAGGTTCGAATCCTGCCTCGGGCATGGGTGTGTGTGATGTCCTTAGGTTAGTTAGGTTTAAGTAGTTCTAAGTTCTAGGGGACTGATGACCACAGATGTTAAGTCCCATAGTGCTCAGAGCCATTTCAACCATTTGAACCCAAGCGTCGTTAACGGTACGTGCTACGCAAACGCGATTATTCGTAGCGTCAAGAACGGGCGCTGTCCTCTGTGTCTGAAAAAGATGGTCTGACACAAACCATAGCCTAAGCTAACCCTATAGATGATGAAAGGAAAAACTGAGGAAAATTGTCCGACTACATTACACTGTTTAAGCAAGCAAGGCTTCGACAGAAATAGTGCTGTAATTCCAGTAATGTATTGCTTCACAATTCATAAAATATTCGAGTTATGTCGTTGTCGAAGAATTTCACATTTAAACCCAACGTCTCGCCTCCATCTGCGAAGGACATTTTCAAGGGGGATCGTAGCTGCTTCGAATGTCCGATTCACGCCCTGGCTCACTACTGACCGCAGCAGAATTCTGTTTATGCAAGCTCCCAGGTAGTGACGTGAATTCACATTTTTTCAATATGGAAGCGCAATCGGCAGCTGTCGATTATTGTCGCCGCTGCTGCTGTCACCCCATGGTGGAAGACTGGGACGCATTTCCTTCAGCACCGAGATCCGAACGTCGTTCAGTTTCACGCCCTTCTCCTTCTTATCAAAATTCCTGGGATGTTCCACAATGTCTGTGGCCTCTCTGTACAGCCTTTCATGGGGTCCACTTGTGGCTGCCAGTACTTCAGTCTTATCAAAATGAATGTGGTGGTCTCCGGACTGCAAAGCATGTTCCGCAACAGCTGATCTGTCACTTTCCCCCTTTCTACTATTGCATTTGTGCTCCTGCAGTCGTTTCCTGACTGTTCTTTTTATAGTATCCACGCACGCATCACCACAACCACACGGAATCGTATACATTCCTGCTTTTTCCAGCGGTTTGCGAGCGTCCTTGACCAATTTTAGGTGATCCCAGTATTTTTCGGGGGGGGGGGGGGGGGGGGTTTGAAGGTTACCACGATGTTTCTTTTTTCAAGAATTTTCCTATGCGGTCAGCTGCGTCCTTAATGAAAGGCAGCAAATTTTCGATTTCACAGGGGCGATTTTTATGCTGTGATCTGAACGTTCTTTTTACCTCAGAACGCGCTCCTGTGAAATCGAAAGTTTTCCCGCCTTTCATAAAGGATGTTACTGACCTCATGGGAAAAGTCTTGAAAACCACAACATCGCGGTGACCTTCAAACGCACCCAGAAGACACAGGATCTCCTAAAATTGGCCAAATGCGCTTGCAAACCGCTGGAAAAAGCAAAGAAAAGCAGGAATTTATGAGTCGGTGTAGGTATGATGAGGTGTACGTGGTTAGTACAAACGTAACGGTCAGAAAACAACTGGAAGAGCACAAAGGCAATATCACATGGGGGAGGGGGGGGGCGAGGGGCTTGACAGATCAGCTGTTGCGGAACATGCGAGGAGACCACCAGAATCATTTTGATAGGACTCAAGTGCATACCATGAAAAGCTATACAGAGAGGCCATAGGGATTGTAAAATACCCTAGGAAATTCAGAGGAAGGAACGCGTGAAACTGAATTACATTTAGATCCCGGTGCTGAAGAAGATGTGTACCAGCCTTCCACCATGGGATGACACTAACAGCGACTACAATCGACGAAGGCGAATTGCGCTCGCTTATTCAAAACATATGACATCATGACACTGCGCGGGAGCAAGCGTAAATGGAATTTTGCTGTAGTCAGTAGCGATCCAGGGTGTGAACCGGACATTCCAAGCAGCTACGATCCCGCTTGAAAATGTCCTCCGCTGATGAAGACGAAACGTTGGGTTTAAATGTGAAATTCATTCGCTAACGCCGTAATAGCGCCGAACTTTTTATTGACTGCGCTGTTTTCTGCAGTGAAAGTTTTCGTTTTACAATGTATTGTTTGTCATCAGGTAATTTACCTACAGAATTTGGTGAAACGTCTTAGTTTAAAGCGGTTAAACCACTAGTGACTTTAAATAGGCAGACTTATCCTTCAGCAATTGTGAGAATTATGAGAAATCAGTCCCTTTTGGCGTAAACTACAGATAACAACGGCTTTAGCAGAAACAATACTAAAATGAGCTAATTCAGTACTGTAGTTTTCCTTTTGAAGAGAAGAAATACGCATTTTATTTACGTTCATCAACAGCATGCAAATTTACGTGTTTTTCTGTTGGGCTGTAATGCATCATAGACGCTCACGCCCTAAATACAAGAAATTAAACATATTGAAGACTACTTTGATCGTGCACGCTTTTGAATTTCAAGTACACAAAAAAAAAATATCAAACTTTTTTCATTGGCTCTAGCTAATCGACGCTTCCTCTGATTATGCAAAAACCCTATAATACTTCTATGCTCAGCAAGCATCAAATTTTTCTTCGCACTAGAAAAGCAATTTCTATTTGCTCAGATCTGAACTAAACAAAAGGGTGAAAAATATTCATTCCCGTCCTTCGTACATTACCAGAGCATAAACATCTCCCTCCAATCAGCTCTAAGCGGACACTGAAAGAATCCGATAGCGCTTTCCCGACCATTACAGTTTTAACAATAAGAATCCACCGGTGTTGGCGACTTTTACCATGGCTGCAACGTGCGTACTTATTTAGTCTTTCTACACTCTGGCAAACAGGCGCAAAACGTCTGTGGATTTGCTGGTCTAGTAACCGGCCATTGCTGGCTCTGCATTCTCCAGGAGTTCCGTGCGCACAAATCATTAATTTGTTAATACGTTAAAAAACGTTGTTTAGTGTATGATTACCTGTTGGTGCTGAAACACTACGTCGTATTGCCTTATGTTCGTATCATGCCCACAATAGAGTATCGAAGTTCGATGCAGTGAGATTTTTGGGGAAAATGTAAGTGTATATTGAAAGGATGGGCTAATGGTAAATGGAAGTGATATATTTGTTGCGGTGGACAAGAAACACAAATCCACCGAGGTAGACGTTGAAACTGCATGCGAAATTATCTGTGGAGGTCTCAGTATCAATGGTGGGCAGAAACTTATAATCAGATTCGTCTATCGATCTCCATACTCACCCCTAGATATGTAGCAGTACATAAGTTCCCCAATCGTAATGCCATAACTGGGGAAGACATTAATCATCCAACAGTCAATTGGGAACGATATAGTTATGTGAGTGGTGGGCGTGACAAGACCTCCTGTTAAATACTACTAAACGCCTACTCTGAGAAATACCTATAACGGATTGTTCAGAAGGCGACTCATTATGGAAATATATAGGCTCTAATACCAACCTCTCTGAGGATGTCCACATTGAAAATGGTGTCAGTAATCATGAGGTTGTCGTAGCAATAATGACTAGGAAAGTACAAATGGTAGATAAAACAAGTAGGAGGATTTATACATTCATCAAAATAGATGAAGAGACAACGTTGTCATATCTCAACACGGAACTCGAAATATTTAACTGTGGAGAACAGCATGTAGACGAACTGTGGCTCTGGTTAGAAAAACTGTTTACTATAGCGTAATGGGTGTAAAACAAAGCGTAGGTCTATAGGTAAGGAGATGCTGAATGAAACACGTGTGAAGCCTTCAAGGACTGCTGTAGCAGAATATTAACTTAAAGATCTCTCATAAAACCCAAATAAATTTTGGTCATATGTAAAGGCTGCTAATGGAAACCGATGCTAATGACTAGACACTGATGAACGACATAGAAACTGTAATTGAGTGTAGCAAAGCAAAGGAAGTGATGCCGATCTCTGTACCCTAGTTTAATTCTTGTACCATTAAAAGGCCACTGATATAAACATTGGGTTGGTGCAGGATTTTTCCATAAGTTTAATATACGCAAAAGATATACATAAGAGAGACTTCAGTAATCAATAATATATCGGTTCAAATGGCTCTGAGGACTATGGGACTTAACTTCTGAGGTCATCAATGCCCTAGAACTTAGAACTACTTAAACCTAACTAACCTAAGGACATCACACACATCCATGCCCGAGGCAGGATTCGAACCTGCGACCGTAGCGGTCGCGCGGTTCCAGACTGTAGCGCCTAGAACCGCTCGGCTACCCCGGCCGGCCAATAATATATTCTCCTTCACTATTTACAACAGCCTGCCAACGCTGGGGTAATTTTTCGATTCAGCGACAGTAGAAATCCTGTGGTTTTGTTACGAAGGACTCGTTGGGCCATGTTCGCAGCGCATTTTCATCCGGAAAAGGAAGTTCCCTGAAGCTGTTCGATAGAGAGAAGAAAAGATGAAAATCTAAGGGCGCAATATAAAAAATGGTTCAAATGGCTCTGAGCACTATGGGACTTAACATCTGTGGTCATCAGTCCCCTAGAACTTAGAACTACTTAAACCTAACCAACCTAAGGACATCACACACATCCATGCCCGAGGCAGGATTCGAACCTGCGACCGTAGCGGTCACGCGGTTCCAGACTGAAGCGCCTAGAACCGCACGGCCACACCGGCTGGCCGGCGCAAGGTCAAGTGAATAAGGTGTGTGCGGAAAGACTTCCCAACCCAATTCCTGTACGGTGTTTCATGTCAGTCCAGCAGAATGCAGGGGGGCGTTATAGTGGTGTAGCATCACTTCACGCAGTCTGAAACGTCTCTGTGAAGTCGTTTCATAAGACGCTTGGCGGATTCGGTACAACGTATTCACTTTACTACCTGATTTTAACCCAATTCATGAACTGTTCCAGAAAGACTGAGCACTCAAATAAGGCCTGTTGAATATTATATGTGTGTTTTAATGTGGGGTTTCGGTTTTGTTTTGTGGAAAACGCTGAGTTGGTTATCGTCTACTAGGAGCAGACGACGTTGCTTCTCGATGGAAGGAGAGCACAGGATGACCAACTTAGGTTTCCAATACCTGAAGAGAGAGGTTTACCCATCTTAGTCGAAGGCTGTGTCGAAGGCTGTTTTTGTGTGGGGGGTTGGTGACGGAGGGCTACCCCTCTGGTAGCTTCCGCTGCACGGGGAGCTAGGTAATCTCGAAACAGAAAGCGGCAATCTTCGGCGAACGCTTGGTGAGAACGGAGCGTAGCTCTTAAGGGGGGTTTCAGGTGATAGGTAGCAGATTGAGTTAGGAGTCTGTTACGTTTAACTGTTGAAATACTTAAGAACTTCAGGTTAACTGGAGCGTGTGATGTTACCGAATATGCCATAATTATATTGCTTTAAGTAGGCGATTTTTGGGCCTTTGAGTTAAAAGTGTGGAAGTTATTTTGTTCATTTTGAACAGCGATGAAATAGAATTTCAAACGGTAAATCTGATTAAGAAAAGCTGGTTAGGATCACTTCAACCGTACGTGAGTGTAATACTGTGTCGAAGCGAGTATGATTTTTAATGATTTTTAATCTTATATTTTGTGGAAGTTGCTATTGTCTTTGTGTGTCGATTTTGTGCCACGTGTTTGGTAATTAATGACCCTTCGGTCCACCACGGCACCGCAATAGGCTTTATTTTAACAGTTTGCTTGTTTAATGAGCTATAATTTCTGCACGAATATCTGTTCTTTCTACAAAGCAGCACAACAGTTTGATTCGGAATGCACCACGTCCTCTAGTTCGACCGTTTGCAAGCAGCCGACGCAGTTAGTATGTTGAATAATTATCGCACAACCTCGTGCATTGGTTAAACCTCTGTCCAGAATAGTGCATGCGTAGAATCGAAATGTGAATCTCACTGAGATATTTTTATGGTATGAATGCAAAGGAGATGATAGTATCATTGTCTCCCACCCCAGTTTTCTGTGTTTCTTCTTGCTGCAGTTAAATTGTGCTCCGTTATATTCTCACGTAATTCTTACTTAAATATTTCTAGTCAGGATGTGCAATGAAGTACTTAGATACAGCAAATAATCTACGTGAAAGACAAATTCTGTGGTGTTGATCTTACCCACCTACTCCGATTTCCAATTCTGAATTAACCAAGTTGCTTCATGCACGACATGGAGTGCTATTTATCTGGCTACTTAAAGAAATTTGCATACTTGTAATAAAATAATTAAAGTAATTAAACTAATAATTTTCCAGCTCCGTTTTTCTCTAAATGGTTAGGAAGGGCTTGGGCTGGTGGCGACCCCGAATTTCTGAATTTTTATCATTATTTGCGTGAGAGAAGCAGCTAGAAATGCGAGATAACGTATACGGCTCGATGAGAAACGTCGTAAACACAGTAATACGTTAAAAGTCTTCCTGGTCGTTGTTCTTGACTGCATCTGCAAGATGTCTCAGTTGTTGACAATAAATGTTCGCAATGACGGTAACATCTCTCGGAAGCAATTCCACCAGATGGATAACATTATCTTTTGTGGATATGCATAGGTCTTTGTACCGGTAGCTGCTGCTTTGTTACGGTTTAACCATTGCTTTCTTCTCCTTATGCTAGCATAAAAGCCCTATTTCTCGTCACCAGTAGCGATACGGACAGGAACGGTGAGTGTCAACAACGAGGCAATTGATGACGAGCAAGGAGAGATGCATATACGGCCACCCGCTGATTTTTGTGACTTTTGGATTAGAGCATGCGGCACCCACACGTCCGATTTCTGAACGTTACCCATTGCATGCAAATGTCGGACGATGCTGGAATGATCACAGATCGTCGCATTTGGCAGTTCTTGAGTACAATGAAGTGGATCATGATGTCGTTATGGTTACGAAAGTTAACAAAACAGTTAAGAAAGCTAGGAGAGCGTTACTGCTTCAAACAGCGTCCCACTTGGACAGTGAATTGAAATCACTTACTTCCAGGAAGATGGACGTATAGAACGCAAAAAGGCGCTGAAGACCTTGCTGTCGTGCGCCCAAAAGAACCCTCTACTACTACTACTACTGCTACAAGGACGGAAAAAACCCACCATAGTTTAATAACGAGATTTGGAAAATTCTGAGGAAGCAGAAGCTGTTGCTCTCCCAATTAAAAAGAAAACGCTTAAGGTTAGTAGAGATTCGTGCGTCTGTGAAAAGACGTATACGCAAAGCATACAACTACACTACTGGCCATTAAAATTGCTACACCAAGAAGAAATGCAGATGATAAACGGGTATTAATTGGACAAATATATCATACTAGAACTGACATGTGATTACAATTTCACGCAATTTGGGTGCATAGATCCTGGGAAATCAGTACCCAGAAAAACCATCTCTGGCCGTAATAATGGCGTTGACACGCCTGGGCATTGAGTCAAACAGAGCTTGGATGGCGTGTACAGGTACAGCTGCCCCTGCAGCTTCAACACGATACCACAGTTAATCAAGAGTAGTGATTGGCGTATTGTGACGAGCCAGTTGCTCGGCCTCCATTGACCAGAGGTTTTCAATTGGTGAGAGATCTGGAGAATGTGCTGGCCAGGGCAGCAGTCGAACATTTTTGTATCCAGAAAGGCCCGTACAGGATCTGCAACATACGGTCGTGCATTATCGTGCTGAAATGTAGGATTTCGCAGGGATGGAATGAAGCGTAGAGACACGGGTCGTAACATATCTGAAATGTAACGTCCACTGTCAATGCGAACAAGAGGTGACCGAGATGTGTAACCAATGGCACCCCATACCATCACGCCGGGTGATACGCCAGTATGGCGATGACGAATACACGCTTCCATTGTGCCTTCACCGCGATGTCGCCAAACACGGATGCGACCATCATGATGCTGTAAACAGAACCTGGATTCATCCGAAAAAAATGACGTTTTGCCATTCGTGCACCCAGGTTCGTCGTTGAGTACACCATTGCAGGCGCTCCTGTCTGTGATTCAGCGTCAAGGGTAACCGCAGCCATGGTCTCCGAGCTGGTAGTCCATGCTGCTGCAAACGTCGTCGAACTGTTCGTGCAGATGGTTGTCGTCTTGCAAACGTCCCCATCTCTTGACTCAGGGATCGAGACGTAGCTGCACGATCCGTTCCAGCCATGCGGATAAGATGCCTGTCATCTCGACTGCTAGTGATACGAGGCCATTGGGATCGAGCACGGCGTTCCGTATTACCCTCCTGAACCCACTGATTCCATATTCTGCTAACAGTCATTGGATCTCGACCAACGCGAGCAGCAATGTCGCTATACGATAAACCGCAATCGCGATAGGCTACAATCCGACCATTATCAAAGTCGGAAACGTGATGGTACGCATTTCTCCTCCTTACACGAGGCATCAAAACAACGTTTGACCAGGCAACGCCGGTCAATTGCTGTTTGTGTATGAGAAATCGGTTGGAAACATTCCTCGTTTCAGCACGTTGTAGGTGTCGCCACCGGAGCCAACCTTGTGTGAATGCTGTGAAAAGCTAATCATTTGCATATCACAGCATCTTCTTCCTGTCGGTTAAATTTCACGTCTGTAGCAGATCATCTTCGTGGGGTAGCAATTTTAATGGCCAGTAGTGTACTATCACCGACATACCCTGGCAACAGATCTGGCAGAGAACCCGGGAAAATTCTGGTTCTATGTAAAATTGATAGCTAGGTCTAAGGCTCCGATCGAGTCATTTGTTGCCCAGTCCGGTGTGGCAGTTGAAGATAGCAAAACGAAAGCTGAAGTTTTAAATTTCACGTTCAAGAAATCGTTCGCACAGGAGAATCGTTCAAACATAACGACGTTTGACCGTCGAACAGACTCCCGTACGGACGACATAGTAATAAGCATCCCTGCCGTAGAGAAAGAACTGAAGGAGCTGAAAACAAATAAGTAACCACGTCCCGATGGAATCCCAGTTTGGGTTTTGGATGAAGAGTACTCTACGGCATTGGCCTCTTCTTACTTAGCTTGCATTTATTGTGAATTTCTAGCCCAGCGCAAGTCCCAATAAAGCGCAGGTGCCTCCTGAATATAAAAGGGCAAAAGAACGTTACATCCGTCACATCGGTTTGCTGCAGAATCCATGAACAAATTCTCAATTCGAATGTAATAAATATTCTTGAGACCGAGAAGGTTATGTCCAAGAATCAGTATGGTTTTAGAAAGGAAACTCAGCTTACCCTTTTCTCACGTGGTATACTTCAATCTATGGATGAAGGTCAACAGGCACATTCGATGTTTCTAGATATCCGGAAAGTGTTTGACACGGTATCCCATTGCAGGCTGTTAAAGAAGGTACGAGCATATGGAACAGGTTCACAGATAAGCGAGAGGCTTGATGACTCCTCAAGTTATAGAACCAAGTATGTAGTCCTCGACGGAGAGACAAGGGTATCGTCAGGAGCGCCCCAGGGAAGCGGAAGCGTCGGAGGACTGCTATTATTCTCTATATACATAAATGATTTTGCGGATAGGGTGTGATGAATGGCAACTAGCTCTAAATGTAGAAAAATCTAAGTTAATATATAACATCCACGATATATATATATATATATATATAACTTATAATGTGACGAGTGGAATATAACGTGTGGAAAATTACGTAACTAAATAACATTCACTCAATTATGTAATTATTTCTTAAAAATATGATAATTATGTAAAACAGAGACAATATTTGTCTCACATTCTTTGTTAATCTATGTCATTCTTTTCTTTTGTTTTGTAGCCTTTTGTTGTCTTCTTCTGATGTACGTTGCCGACGCAAGACGCGAATCGATTTGAGGTCTGTTGAATGAAAAACATTTAACGTAAAATTATTGTAGTTTTATGTTCATTTGCTGGTAAAAAACAAATAGAGCCAAACGTGTTAAAACTATTTATGATTAATTATTGAAAAAAATCACTTCCTCTATTAATTTTAATTTTGTATTAATTGTTTTATCATAGCTGCAAGAAGCGCAGCCATTGTTAGTTGCGATAATATAGCAACTTCGTCTGTACTTCTGGTCGAAATACCATGGGTTTGTCTTAAACTAATTTGCAAAACAGTATTAATAAGTTTTTTTGGTGGCATCAATTTAAATGATTAATTATTTATTGAGCAAAGGAAAATCTTAATTAAAAAATATATCCTCTACCTTTTGTTGGCCTCCATCTTAACTTTTATCTCGGGGGCAAATTTAAATTACTCGAAACTGCAAACAATATTCCGATGTGTAAGAAATAAATGTGCACCGCCGGTACTGAACTTTATTTATATAAAAAATTAATCGAATCAGACTGCATCTTCTAAGTACAGTGCTGATGGTATTTATTGTTGAACAAGATTTCATTGCTGATGTATGAGGCCAAAATTAAACTACGCACGAATCACGGAGAAAAATACTTCTGGTAGCATACGTCAGTGTTGTGTGCGGGTGGTATTGTGTGGTTCCTTTTCATGATCAATTTGCTAAGAATAATTAAATCCATCCAAGACAAAAATTATAAAAGCTCTGATGTACGATATGTAATTTTAGTGATATGAACACAGCTTACAGTCAACATTATTACACTACGTCAGGTGGAATTCTTGTGCAATTTGAACAAAATAATTATCCGGGAGAAGTTGTAGTATGAGTATTGCATTATAAATGTGTATAATATTGTCAGTATCATTTACAAAATCAAATCAATGCAACTGCCAAATATCAGAGTGAATTCAAACCACACAATACCATAGAGTTTCATATCATCCATATTCATTGCATTTGTCCATGTTGATGATACGCAAAACCGCCACAATGAGTAGAAAAACAAACCGATAATGTTCGAATACAGCATTACTAGTGTCATGCTTGACACTGTCACGTCATTTTAAATACCTGGATGTAACGTTGCAAAGAGTTATGAAATGGAACAAACATGTGAGGACTGTGGTAGGAAAGGCGAATGGTCGGCTTTGGTTTATTGGGAGAAGTCTACGAAATTGTGGTTCATCTGTAAAGGAGACGGCACGTAGGACGCTTATGTGACTTATTCTTGAAAACTGCTCGAGGTTTTGGAATCCGTACCAGGTCGGATTAAAGTAAGACGTCGAAGCAATTCAGAGGCGGGGTGCTAGATTTGTTACTCGTATGCTCGAACAACACCCAAGTGTTACGGAGACGCTTCGGGATATCAAATGGGAATCCCTTGAGGCAAGACGACGTCCTTTTCGAGCAACACTGTTCAAAAAATTTAGAAAACAGGCATCTGAAGCTGACTACAGAACGGTTCTGTTGCCTCCAACGTACATTGCGCCTAATATAGGAGAAATTCGGGCTCATATGAAGGCTTATAGGTAGTCGCTTTTCCCTTGTTCTGTCTGCGAGTAGGACAGCAATGAAAATGGCTAGTAGTGGTACGGGGTACCCTCCGCCATGCGCCATAAGGTGGAATACGGAGTATCGACGTAGATGCAGAAGATGTGGATTAATGCATTTAAACGATCTCTATCAAACCCCGGAGGTCTTCCTGGGCGTAGAGAGTCACTAATGTCAAAACAATCCTCCTTAAAACGAGAAAACCATTTTCTTGGCATGCTATGCTCAGTGGCATTACGCCGATACACGGCGCAAATGCCTCTTACTGCCTCCATTGCTGTCACACTTCTACTGAACTCGGACGGAAGAATGTCAGAAATATTCGGATTTCTCGTCTTGGCACTCCATTTTCTAGCGTCCGCAGATCCACTCACTATCTCCGAATGACAAAACGACAATGTGTAAACTGAAATAGCAACAGTGACCAGTCAGCTACAGTAAATAAACCAGTAACAATACGAACACGTAAAACAAAAACGCTACGAACTTATGCGCCAACCTAATATTAGTTTCAGTGGTTCTGAGAAACTGCTGAAATCGCTAAAATATAACAAAGCACCATAGCTCTGCTGAATCCCGAGCAGATTACACATTGAATTTTCGGCTGATTTGAACCCTCCTTTAATCATAATGTACTGTAGATCCCTCGACCAAAAATCCGTTCCCAGTAGTTGGAAGAATGAACGGCTCGCAGTCGTCTACAAGAAGGGCAGCAGAAGTATTTCACACATGCTTGGCATCCTTTTGTTGTAGAATCTTCGGCCATACTCTGAGCTCAATTCTGATGCGGTATCTCGAACAGCAAGACCGCTCCATATCCACCAGTATGGACTGCGAGTACATAG
Organism: Schistocerca americana; assembly: GCF_021461395.2. Classification (NCBI taxonomy): domain Eukaryota; kingdom Metazoa; phylum Arthropoda; class Insecta; order Orthoptera; family Acrididae; genus Schistocerca; species Schistocerca americana. The sequence goes on along the minus strand of NC_060126.1, from coordinate 484,566,949 downwards.
ATCTCAGCAGAAAGGCGTGGATGAACGTAATCAGGTAGATGCAGTGTTTATCGGTGCCCGAAAAGCATTTCAGTCAGTTCCACTCCTACCATTATTATCGAAAGCATGATCGTGTGGGGTAATTTGTGAATGAGTTAGAGATATTTTGGTAGGGAGGACGCAGCGTGTTATCTTTAGTGGAGTGTCATGCACAGATGTAGAGATAACGTCAGGTGTGCCTCAGTACGGCCTTGTTTGGACCCTTGCTGTTCATATTGTATATTAATGACTTTGCAGGCAATATAAATAGTAGCCTCAGACTTTCTGCAGATGATGCAATTATCTGTAATGAAGTAAGTCACTGTCCAAAAGAAAATGAACAAACATTCATTTGGATGTTGTGTGAGGTGGCTATAATTTCGCACCTGACAAGCACTCATCCAGATACTTTGCTGTGAACTACAACCACAATTAGGTGTCATTTGATAGGTTGTACATCGTGTATATGAGTACAAAGGAGACTGACATTGTCACGCACGCCTTGTAAATAATTGTTAACGCTTATTGCATGGAAGGTGACGGAGTGTCTTTATTAACAGAATGGCGTAATGAATGATTGCCTATACTAGTAGAGGTTGGAACGCCAGTGGAGATGAAAGGGCAGGCAGAACTCAAGCTCTGGGTGGATGGCCCGCACAGGTGTTGGTCCTGCCTAAACACAGGAAGTAGCTAGACGGGCGTCGTGGCACCTGAGCTCTGGAGCACAATAGAGTCGCGACTGGCCGGTGTTGTAGCCGAACCGGAAGGATTGTACTTCGGAAATTACGAAAATCTTCGACGCAGGTGAGAGGAACGAAGAAGAGGCACCTTGGAAACCACGCAGGCTGGGTTATTTTCAAGGATTTTTACTCAGCAGCGTACCATTGTATGAGTATAGGTTTTTCGTCGCAAACTTTCAGCACTGGTCAACAAAAGACTAAAATATGGTTGGTCGGAGCTCGGAAGAATCTGTAGAGAGGGAGAATATTCCGTGGTTTCGGGAATATGATTCGTTTTCGGAATTACGAGGGTGGGGAGCCGAGCCTTGCTAGCAAGCCAGCGGTGGAGAGACGAGGTCTTCCATTGTGAGCGCCCGTGTGTGACGGTCGCTCGGTATCAGCTTTGTTGTTGCGGACGGACTTTCTGTCTTTGCTCTCAGGAGAGTTTGTAGTTAGAACAGTTAGGCACTGTACTGTTGCGAACCTATACGATTCTGGACTTCACCTCCGGGTTGGAAGTCGTCGTTGAATACGCAGCGTTCAGTAATTGAGAGCACTTCTTCTGCCTATACTTGCGTTGAGACGCTATCAGATCTCCGTCCTTGTGGCTGGGAGTTCGCGCTTCTCGTCTGTAGGACACAGAGAGGAGAAGACAGTATTATAGTAGTCAGAGGACCGCCTTCTGTCGTCCTAGTGTTTGAAAGAGCTTATTTATGGCTGGAGTTCTTCCATCGTCGCAGACGAGTACGAGAACCATCACTTCAACGCACCGAATGCAGTACATACGGTGATATCGCAAATTGCTTCGGCTTATTAGGGCTATAAAGCTAAACAGCTGTGATCACGTTAGTTTATTTCCACTGAGGTTCCACACCACTGTATATCATATTTGGAAGTAGTGTCTTCTAGTGTTTGGTACATAGATGATGTCAGTCATTTCACGTTAGTGATGTTAGACCGATCAGTCATAATAAGAGACAGAGTTGGGCAATTAATACTTTTAGTTAGGAAATATAGACAATTGTACTTCAAGGGTTGATTTTGATCTATAATAATTATATATTGGACAACAACGTTTATCATTTAGTAGTATTAGTTGCCTTCATCATTCATATATGTTTAGATTGTAATTTATATGTAAAAAAGAGTGTTAAGAGATCCTAAGATCTGCTTCAAGGGGTAGTCAGACAGGGCCAAATCATCATTTTAGCGTTTATTATTTTCCGTTGCGCACATTCATTTTTACACCCGCCTGGAGTAGCATCCTGGAGCTGATACGATCACAAAATTGTGGAAATATTGGCAACTTGATTTAAACGTCCAGAAACGTAAAACTGTGCAGTTCACTGTGCGGAAAAATGTAGCATCTTACATGGCTACAATGTCAACGAGTCACGAATGTTATCGGTCAACTTAAATAAGTACGTGACTATAACAGTTTGCAGGGTTGTGCAATGGAACGATTGCAGAGACATAGTCGTACGTAAAACTTCGGAAATACGACAAGAAGTCATACAGGCAGTATGGAACCATATTATATAATTGGAACAGTACTGCACAATTTCTGAGTAGGTCACTTAATAAAACATAATAAAATGTGAGTAGAAGAACTTTAATATTACGCGTTTCGAGATAACCCACCAGATACATCGAGTTGTACAGATGCACTGAAGTTATATGTTACATATATAACTGTCAGAGACAGACGGTTATATATGTAACATATAACTTCAGTTCATCCGTAAAACATGTTTTATCTGATTTCTGATGATGGGGTATCTCGAAACGTATAATATACTCATTTATTCACCAGCTGATGACGTTTTATTAAGTCGCCTGTTCAGCATTTATGCAGTACTGTTCCAAGTATGTAAACTTCGGTTTATTGGCAGATAACTAGGGAAATGCAGTCAGTGCACAAAAGACACTGCTTTGAAAATCTTTGCGTGATCTGTCCTACAATATTGCCCAAGTTTCTGAGACCCTTCCCAAGTAGGACTAACAGGGGATATTGAACGTGTAGAGAAGAGCAGCGCGAATGGTCACATCTTTGTTTGCCCCGTGGGAGGATGTCACGGAGATGCTGAAGAAAGTGAACTGACACACTTGAAGATAGAAGCGAACTATCTCGATAAAAGACTACGTACGAGGTTTCAAGAACCAGCTTTAAATGATGAATCTAGGAATATACTCCAAACCCTTACGTATATCTCCGGAAGGTATCGCGAGGGAAAGATTGGATTTATTACAGCGTGTGCAAGGGCGTTTAGGCAATAAGCGCGTGACTGCGTGTGAGATCGCTCTCTAAGTTTTCATCTATTTTTAGTTTTCAGATATATATTTTAACTGTTTTTGTGATAATATTTACTATATAAGTGACTTATTAGTGGTTTCTTCATTCACCTCTGCATTTCGTGTGTTGTGGCCTGATATTTGTGAGTGTTTCGTATCGAGCAACTTAACCTCTTACCCGTGTTTACATTCCGCGCTGACCAGTTGCAGCTGTAGCGGCGCATCGAAAGCTAAGTACTAATTAATTGTTTGTGTATAGTATTTTATTTAGGAACTTTAGTGGTCTTCAACCGGTGTTCTTGGTGTTTTCCGGTGAAATAACTTCAGAAGAAATTTTTGCGAACTGCTTTCAGTTTCGTTACTGTCATTAGACGTTTGATTTTCTTTCTGTGTTAGTATTTTGTTATATTCTCATTTGTTGTTGATTAATACTTTCAATAATAGTGGTTACTTCCCTTGTAGAGCAAGTTTGTGATAATTGTAGTCAGTTTTTAACATCTTCTTATTGTAGTAGCGGAACTTAGATAAAGTTGTTTTCTTGTTTCAATAATTGTAAAATTTTACCATGAGTGAGAAGTGTGGGCTTTGCCGTAGGTTCGTGAGTAGTGGATTGCGGTGTGAGACTTGTTCGAAGTATTTTCACTGGGGGGAATGCAGTGGGGAAGCCAGTGGGCATTCTGGTGAGATCCTCTCCTGGAACTGCAGGTTATGTAGCAAGAGTAAGTTGATAGAGGAGCAGGAGCGTAAGATCTGTGCCCTTCAGGTGCAGTTGAAAAACGCACAGGAGGAGCTAGATAGGATGAGGAGGGAGAAGGGGGTTGGGGAATGGGAGCTGGCTGTTGGCAAGAGATCTGCTAGGAGAAGGAGATTTTCAGATAGTTTTACTATTGGTGTTTGTAATAGATATGACCAACTGTCAGAGTCTAGTGGAGAGGAATCTCTAGTAGCTGTAGATGTAGGAAGTATGCAGCAGACCTCAGCAGTTACGGTGGCTAGGACAGTTGCAAAGTCTAAGAGAAAGAAGAAGGTTCTGCTGTTAGGTAGTTCTCATGGTAGAGGTGTAGGCCAGCAGTTGCAGGAAGTTTTGGGGAGTGAGTACCAGGTCACCAGCATTGTGAAGCCTAATGCAGGATTGGCTCAGGTGACTTTTAACATAGGGGGGTTATGTAGGGATTTTACTAAAGAGGATCAGGTAGTGATTGTGGGTGGGGCTAGTAATAGTATTGATAGGGATGGGAAGTATGACATAGATGGTGACCTGGAAAAGATAGCCACTCAGACTGGCAACACGAATGTGCATTTCGTGGAACTGTTTCAGCGTCACGATCGGCCTCATCTTAATATAGCCGTCAGGCGTAATAACATGAGACTTGGGGGTGCGCTGATGACAGAAGGCATGAGTCACATTTCAGTGGTGTCGGTGGAGTCTATCAGTAGGACGGGTTTCACTAGACATGGCCTGCACCTCAACAGATATGGGAAGGGGAGGTTGGCAAAACTTATAGGTGACAGCATAGGTGGGGGTGGTGGGATCACTCATGGGAAAATTCCGGTAGTTGTGGGTGTTAGAGCTGTGCCTTTTTTAGATTGAAGTCAGCTGATAGGTATTCCTGCTTAAGGGAAGTCTCTCTAACAAAGAAACCACTTTCTACAAAGCTTGGGTATCCGATTAATGAGGGAATTAGTATATTTCATCAAAATATACAAGGTATTCGAGATAAAGTTAGTGAACTGCTTATAGATGTTGACTCTGAAATTATTGGTATATCTGAACACTTCTTAAATAAGGAGATAATTCAGAGGCTTCCTTTACCAGGATACAGGTTGGCTGGCAGCTTTTCTAGGAGCTCTTTGCGGTGTGGGGGAGTAGCCATGTATGTGAAAAACGGTATCCCATTTGAGTCAATTGATGTTTCAAAGTACTGCACTGAAAAGGTGTTTGAATGTTGTGCAGGTGTGGTTAAATTTAGTGGAGCTAAACTTCTTACTGTTGTTATTTATAGATCCCCAGACTCCGATTTCGCAACATTTTTGCTAAAGCTAGAGGAGGTTCTTGGTTCACTTTATAGGAAATACAAAAAGTTAGTTATATGTGGTGACTTCAATATTAATTGTATAAGTGATTGTGCAAGGAAAAGGATGCTGGTAGACCTCCTTAATTCATATAATCTTATGCAAACCGTATTCTTTCCAACGAGAGTGCAAGGGAACAGTAGAACAACCATAGACAATATTTTTGTTCATTCGTCATTATTAGAAGGGCATTCTGTTAGCAAAAAGGTGAATGGCCTTTCAGATCATGATGCACAAATTTTAAGTCTAAAAGATTTTTGTGCTTCAACACATGTTAAATATAGTTACCAACTTTTTAGGAAAGCTGATCCAGTTGCTGTACAGACTTTTGTAAACCTTATCAAGGAACAAGATTGGCAAGATGTTTATAGTGCTGATACAGTAGACGATAAATATAATGCTTTCCTCAAGACTTTTCTCGTGCTCTTTGAAAGTTGCTTTCCGTTAGAACGTTTAAAACAGGGTACTAGCACAAACAGGCAGCCTGGGTGGCTGACTAAAGGGATAAGAATATCTTGTAGAACAAAGTGGCAATTATATCAAAACGTTAGAAACAGTCAAAATCTAAATGCAGCAGCCCATTACAAACAGTATTGTAAGGTGCTTAAAAAAGTTATTAGGAAGGCAAAAAGTATGTGGTATGCAGATAGAATAGCTAAGTCTCAGGATAAAATTAAAACCATATGGTCAGTCGTAAAGGAAGTGGCTGGTCTGCAGAGACAGGTCGAGGATATAGAATCAGTGCGTAGTGGGGATGTCCGTGTTGCTGATAAGTCGCATATATGTACAGTACTTAATAATCACTTTCTGAATATAGCAGGTGAACTAAATAGAAACCTAGTCCCAACAGGGAATCATATAGCGCTCTTAGAAAAAAGTGTTCCGAGACTGTTACCTGAAATGCTCCTCCATGACACTGACAAGAGGGAGATTGAGTTAATAATTAAATCACTAAAGACCAAGAACTCTCATGGATATGACGGGGTATCTAGCAGAATACTGAAGTATTGTTCCACGTATATTAGCTCAGTACTTAGCCATATCTGTAACTTTTCCTTTAGCAGTGGTCGGTTTCCTGACCGATTAAAGTACTCGGTAGTGAAGCCACTTTATAAAAAGGGAGACAGGGATAATGTTGACAATTATAGACCTATTTCTATGCCATCGGTGTTTGCTAAAGTTATCGAGAGGCTTGTATATACAAGGTTACTGCAGCATTTAAATTCACATAATTTGCTGTCAAATGTACAGTTTGGTTTTAGAAATGGCTTAACAACTGAAAATGCTATATTCTCTTTTCTCTGTGAGGTTTTGGACGGATTAAATAAAAGGTTGAGAACGTTAGGTGTTTTCTTTGATTTAACGAAGGCTTTTGACTGTGTTGACCACAAAATATTACTGCAGAAGTTGGAACATTATGGAGTAAGGGGAGTAGCTTACAATTGGTTCGCCTCCTACTTTAAGAACAGAAAGCAGAAGGTAATTCTCCGCAATATTGAGAGTGGTAATGATGTTCAGTCCCAATGGGGCACTGTTAAATGGGGCGTTCCCCAAGGGTCGGTGCTGGGGCCACTGCTGTTCCTTATTTATGTAAATGATATGCCTTCTAGTATTACAGGTGATTCAAAAATATTTCTGTTTGCTGATGACACCACCTTGGTAGTGAAGGATCTTGTGTGTAATATTGAAACATTATCAAATAATGTAGTTCATGAAGTAAGTTCGTGGCTTGTGGAAAATAATTTGATGCTAAATCACAGTAAGACTCAGTTTTTACAGTTTCTAACCCACAATTCAACAAGAACTGACATTTTAATCAGACAGAATGGGCATGTTATAAGCGAGACGGAACAGTTCAAGTTCCTAGGCGTACGGATAGATAGTAAGCTGTTGTGGAAAGCCCATGTTCAGGATCTTGTTCAGAAACTAAATGCCGCTTTATTTACCATTAGAACAGTATCTGAAATAAGTGACATTTCAACACGAAAAGTAGTATACTTCGCATATTTTCATACGCTTATGTCATATGGTATTATTTTTTGGGGTAATTCTTCTGATTCAAAAAGGGTATTTTTGGCTCAAAAACGGGCTGTTCGAGCTATGTATGGTGTAAGTTCGAAAACCTCTTGTCGACCCCTATTCAATAGTCTGGGAATTTTGACATTGCCCTCACAGTATGTATTTTCTTTAATGTCGTTTGTTGTTAGCAATATTAGCTTATTCCCAAGAGTTAGCAGCTTTCACTCAGTTAATACTAGGCAGAAATCAAATCTGCATGTGGAATGCACTTCCTTGACTCTTGTGCAGAAAGGAGTGCAGTATTCTGCTGCATCCATTTTCAATAAGCTACCACAAGAACTCAAAAATCTTAGCAGTAGCCCAAACACTTTTAAGTCTAAACTGAAGAGTTTCCTCATGGCTCACTCCTTCTATTCTGTCGAGGAGCTCCTGGAAGAGATAAAAAATTAAGCAAATTCCAGTGTTACATTCTTGATTTTCTTTATTTAAACTAACGACTTGTTTCATTTTATGTGTTTCTACAATCGTGTTATAATTTCATGTATTGACTCGTTCCATGACCATGGAGACTTCTCCTAAATGTGGTCCCACGGAACAATAAATAAATAAATAAATAAAATAAATAAATAAATCATTCTTGCTGCCCTCCGTTCACGACTGGAATGAGTAGAAGCCCTAATAACAAAATGGCTCTGAGCACTATGGGACTTAACATCTGTGGTCATCAGTCCCCTAGAACTTAGAACTACTTAAACCTAACTAACCTAAGGACATCACACACATCCATGCCCGAGGCAGGATTCGAACCTACGACCGTAGCAGTCGCGCGGTTCCGGACTGCGCGCCTAGAACCGCTAGACCACCGCGGCCGGCCCCTAATAACAGGCACAATAGGAAGAACTCTCTGCCATGCACTTCACAGTGGTTTGCTGAGTATGAAGGTAGACGAAGATATAGATGTGTTCCTAGAGCTCAAACCAGCGTTCGTAAAGAAAAATGTATACTGTACTTTCATTGTGCGTACGTGTTAAATGCTTGTCTAACGTGGAAAGTATTGCTGTGAAAAATATTTATGGGTAAATTCTAACTTAATGAAGCACTTATTACATTAAACAGAACGTAAATTACAACGTATTCAAAAACGCGGATGAATTATCTTTCATGCCAGCTTCGTCGAAGCGTGCAAATTACCGGTAACGGTCCATAACTCACTACAAGGTATCGACTTTATCTGCTGTCAATTAAAAGTACTTATTCTCGTAACGTTCGTTGTATCGTAGGTGTGAACGCAACTTCTGCAAGATTTACGAGCCATCGTCGATATATCGCCAGTGAAAGCAATGAATACGTGCTAAACTAAGCCGGCTCTGCCCCTTCGCATTAGCCACTGCAGCATTCATCTACTCTAATGGCTCTGTAGCTACACTGTGCTCGGACAGTATGTACATGCAAATGTAATCAGATTGAGCAGTTAAGCGATTCAGCTCCACCGTATAAATGAGGGATTACTGTTTTTTGTTTCAGATAGATACTTGTGAAGCGATAAATCTAGGGAGAGATCGGGAGAGAGTGAAGTGTGTGATTGTACTGAATCAGGGACATGACTCCCAGAAGGTATTATCCGGAGACAGGGTCGTAACTTTTAAGGAAATTGTTCGAGCATGGCATGAAAACCTGGAAAGTTTTAAGAGTTGTAACTGTGTAAGGCCTGGAAGGTAGGAGAAGAGGTGTCGCGGAAGTGAAGCTGACGGGGACGGCAGGGATGGAGGGGGGGGGGGGGAGGGGGTCATGATTGGACTGCACTTGTCAGTGAAAGAAAAAGGTACCAGGTTCGAGTCCCTTTCGGGCACATAGTGTTCATCTGTCAGGACGTTCTACTCTGTCCTTTTCCAATAGCAGGCTACAATTCGTTGGTAGTGTACTGGGAAAGAGTCTGCAAAGATATTGGCACCAAAGAACTTGAGTAGCCCATACTTGAATACTGCTCCTATGGTTCTGGGCCGTAGAAAGTCGATCTAACAGGAGACCGTGGAGCATCTATAAAGAAGAGCCGGTGCGAATGGTCACAGGCTTCTTTGACTGGCGAGATGGTGTAATACACTCCTGGAAATGGAAAAAAGAACACATTGACACCGGTGTGTCAGACCCACCATACTTGCTCCGGACACTGCGAGAGGGCTGTACAAGCAATGATCACACGCACGGCACAGCGGACACACCAGGAACCGCGGTGTTGGCCGTCGAATGGCGCTAGCTGCGCAGCATTTGTGCACCGCCGCCGTCAGTGTCAGCCAGTTTGCCGTGGCATACGGAGCTCCATCGCAGTCTTTAACACTGGTAGCATGCCGCGACAGCGTGGACGTGAACCGTATGTGCAGTTGACGGACTTTGAGCGAGGGCGTATAGTGGGCATGCGGGAGGCCGGGTGGACGTACCGCCGAATTGCTCAACACGTGGGGCGTGAGGTCTCCACAGTACATCGATATTGTCGCCAGTAGTCGGCGGAAGGGGCACGTGCCCGTCGACCTGGGACCGGACCGCAGCGACGCACGGATGCACGCCAAGACCGTAGGATCCTACGCAGTGCCGTAGGGGACCGCACCGCCACTTCCCAGCAAATTAGGGACACTGTTGCTCCTGGGGTATCAGCGAGGACCATTCGCAACCGTCTCCATGAAGCTGGGCTACGGTCCCGCACACCGTTAGGCCGTCTTCCGCTCACGCCCCAACATCGTGCAGCCCGCCTCCAGTGGTGTCGCGACAGGCGTGAATGGAGGGACGAATGGAGACGTGTCGTCTTCAGCGATGAGAGTCGCTTCTGCCTTAGTGCCAATGATGGTCGTATGCGTCTTTGGCGCCGTGCAGGTGAGCGCCACAATCAGGACCGCATACGACCGAGGCACACAGGGCCAACACCCGGCATCATGGTGTGGGGAGCGATCTCCTACACTGGCCGTACACCACTGGTGATCGTCGAGGGGACACTGAATAGTGCACGGTACATCCAAACCGTCATCGAACCCATCGTTCTACCATTCCTAGACCGGCAAGGGAACTTGCTGTTCCAACAGGACAATGCACGTCCGCATGTATCCCGTGCCACCCAACGTGCTCTAGAAGGTGTAAGTCAACTACCCTGGCCAGCAAGATCTCCGGATCTGTCCCCCATTGAGCATGTTTGAGACTGGATGAAGCGTCGTCTCACGCGGTCTGCACGTCCAGCACGAACGCTGGTCCAACTGAGGCGCCAGGTGGAAATGGCATGGCAAGCCGTTCCACAGGACTACATCCAGCATCTCTACGATCGTCTCCATGGGAGAATAGCAGCCTGCATTGCTGCGAAAGGTGGATATACACTGTACTAGTGCCGACATTGTGCATGCTCTGTTGCCTGTGTCTATGTGCCTGTGGTTCTGTCAGTGTGATCATGTGATGTATCTGACCCCAGGAATGTGTCAATAAAGTTTCCCCTTCCTGGGACAATGAATTCACGGTGTTCTTATTTCAATTTCCAGGAGTGTACATTAAATGGCTGACGAAGGAAAACTTCACTCATTTCGCGGGAACTCCAAGACAGGTCCTTCAGAGAAGAAAATACGAAAATTTCACTGCCCGCAGAGTGTCTTGTTTCCTGCAGACGGCGCGGGTAAAATTAAACAAGTAACGGGTGGCACAAGCAGTTTTTCTCTCATCACGCTCCATCGGTGAATGGAACGGTAAGATACCCTAATTTATGGCCCAGTACTAAAATTAATGTTGTTGTTGTGGTCTTCAGTCCTGAGACTGGTTTGATGCAGCTCTCCATGCTACTCTATCCTGTGCAAGCTGCTTCATTTCCCAGTACGTACTGAAGCCTACATCCTTCTGACTCTGCTTAGTGTATTCATCTCTTGGTATCCCTCTATGATTTTTACCCTCCACGCTGCCCTCCAATACTAAACTGGCGATCCCTTGATGCCTCAGAACACGTCCTACCAACCGATCCCTTCTCGTAGTCAAGTTGTGCCACAAACTCCTCTTCTCCCCAATTCTATTCAATACCTCCTCATTAGTTATGTGATCTAACCATCTAATCTTCAGCATTCTTCTGTAGCACCACATTTCGAAAGCTTCTATTCTCTTCTTGTCCAAACTATTTATCGTCCATGTTTCTCTTACATGCACTCCATACAAATACTTTCAGAAATGACTTTCTGACACTCGATGTTAACAAATTTCTCTTCTTCAGAAACGCTATCCTTACCATTGCCAGTCTACAATTTATATCCTCTCTACTTCGACCATCATCAGTTATTTTGCTCCGCAAATAGCAAAACTCATTTACTACTTTAAGCGTCTCATTTCCTAAACTAATTCCCACAGCATCACCCGAGTTAACTCGACTACATTCCATTATCCTCGTTTTGCTTTTGTTGATGTTCATCTTATATCCTCCTTTCAAGAAACTGTCAATTCCGTTCAACTGCTCTTCCAGGTCCTTTGCTGTCTCTGACAGAGTTACAATGTCATCGGCGAACCTCAAAGTTTTTATTTCTTCTCAATGGATTTTAATTCCTACGCTGAATTTTTCTTTTGTTGCTTTTACTGCTTGCTCAGTATACAGATTGAATAACATCGGGGATAGGCTACAACCCTGTCTCACTTCCTTCCCTACCACTGCTTCCCTTTCATGCCCCTCGACTCTTGTAACTGCCATCTGGTTTCTGTACAAATTTTGAACAGCCTTTTGCTCCCTGTATTTTACCCCTGCCACTGGCATGGATGTGTGTGATGTCCTTAGGTTAGTTAGGTTTAAGTAGTTCTAAGTTCTAGGGGACTGATGACCTTAGAAGTTAAGTCCTATAGTGCTCAGAGCCATTTGAACCATTTTTTGCAAGTGCCTTACGCAGGAGGAACAGACGGCCGTGGGGACGCACTGCAGGTGTTCATTCGTGCGGTTGTTTTGCTTAAGCAGCTTCAGTCTGTCCCTATAAGACGGCGAGCGTCTTTCTAGCACGTTTCGGAGTTCGGCCGAGGAAGCATAATCGCCTATAGGGATTGCGGATTATCCTTCAGACAAATCGGTGACCGTGTCGTACGGAACTAAGCAATGTGATGCGGATCTGTAATCACTGGATTCAGAAGGGAACGACGAACCGACGGGACCGAATGCACCCACCTCGTTGCACCAATACACGTGGTGACAGGCATATTGTGCACACGGCGTCGATCGTTCTGCCACATCACGAATCGTATCACAATAAATTCGATCTGTTGCGCAACAAGCAGTGCCCGCACGTACTATTGGACGTCGTTTGTAGCAGAGTGGACTGTCCACGAGTCGTCCATTGCTGCGTTTACCACTGAGTCAACGCCACAGGCGTTTACCCCGGCAATGGCACGATGGACGACGGACACTGACAGCCGAATGGAACGACATTGCTTTTACCGACACTTGGCTGCACCACAAAGATGGTCGGGTTGGAGTCTGGAGACACCATGGTGAAAGAGTCTTGAACTGTCATCTTATGCATCACCATACTAGGTCTGCACCCGGTATTAGGATTCCACTCTTCCACTCCCGCAATTCCCCCCCCCCCCCGCCCAGTAATCATAACCCCCCCCCCCCCCCCAGTATGCATTGCCAGTACACTGACCAGACAACGTCACGTCCCTGAAGTGTTGCAACCTTTTGTCCCCCCCCCCCCCCCCCCCCCTGTCTTCGGAGCTTGCCGTCGGCCACATTGCAACAGAATAATGCGCGACAACACGTGGCACGCTACTTCAAGAGTTTCCTTCGCCCTTCGGGTTTCTGACCTCTCTGTTGTCCCGATCTCTGGCCTATCGAAAACGTTTGGTCCTTGATTGCGGATACACCACTTGCTGCCTCACCATATGAACTCTGTGGCAGTAGGATGAACTGTATACCCCAGCAACACATTCAAAGCCTATTTGATTCATTGTTGAGACGTGTACCAGCGGCTACAGCTAGCAATGGCAGCAATTCTCAGTACTGATTTCAATCACGTGATCTTTGTACAACATGTTATTTCCCAAACAACTTTGGCTGTGATACCTCCTGTCCTCCTTGGTGTTGCATTTTGGATGGCCAGCAGTGTAGATAAATAAATAACCGTGTGGCGAAAGCTCTGTGCCGAAGTATATATGCTTTGCACATAGCGCGGTGAAGAATTTAGTATCTTGAGTTAACAACGTCTCGCCAAAGCTGTGCCTTCTACTTAACCTCTTGGCAGTCAGCTGTTACCGGAAGGTATGTGGAAAGAAGATCGTGTCGGGGCCCGCATGCAGTTGAGAAACGGCTCTCACTTCGATCTCCCAGATAAGAAGGGGCGAGCAAACGCATTCCTCGCGCCCATTGTCTGCGCCATGCATATTGATGAAGCCAACAGCGTTTCAAGGAGCGGCACCTCTTCAGGGACCAGCCAGGTGCAAGAGAATAAACATTAGTAGGCGCCGTCCGTGAGCATTTCGTGGCTAGTGTAGAATGCTGTGATGGCGCGGGAAGGTACACTTGCCAAAGATCGCTGAAACAATTGTCAGATAAACAGAGAGAATGATCTCTCCTAAATAGTCAAGCACAAAGTCTCACTTCTTACGTTTTCGGTTTTTGAAAGAAAAACTATTTCGTGCGTTGAGATGCAAGATGATGTTGAGTTTTTATTTTTTTATTTTATTTATTTATTTATTTTTTGTGTCTGACATGGCGTGGTGGTAATAGGTTCTACAGGTAAGGGACAAAGTGTCTCAGGAGCGTACTACCGAATTCTCTTGATGTGGTTACGGAAAGCTGTCCAGGCGGGTGATTTGCTTCACGATAACGACCCAGCTCATTCCGCACAGGCTATTGACACATGCTGCTTTTTGGGCTATCAAATTTTGCCCAATTCCCTCCCCGCCCGCATAGTCTTCTAGCATAGTAACCAATGTACCTTCTGATGAAGAACACAATGCGTGGCAGACATCTTCAGAATGACAACGAGGTAGCTTCTAAGGTGCAAAATTTTCTGAAGAGTCAAAATGCAGTCTTCTATAACCGCCAACTCATTCATCGCATTGAAAGAGTGATTTCAGATCACAGTGTTGTAAAAGAAATATATAGCTGATAGAAATGGATTTGACCCCCACATTGAAAGGAACTTATAGAGTAGAAAAGAGAAGGAAAAGACTGATAATCTCAATGTTATCTTCGAAAAAATAAATGAGAAACTAAACCCTAAATATGCAGTCCTGCCTTATTGTGGTTATGTCCCTGAGAAAATGAAACAACTTTTTAAAAGAAGTACTGTAAGTGTGTCGTTTCAGACAGATAACAGGAACAAAATTTCAACATGAGATTGGACAAGAACCTATCATGTTCAATATGGAGTTTACAAAATAAGTTGTCGACAACGTGATAAAATTAACATAGGTCAGACAGGCAAGAAACTAAGAATAAGCTACAAAGTGCTTGCGTATTCAAGTAACTCATCTGTTTTAGGCACCCACTTGAGAGAACAAAATCACACTTTAGGGAACATCTCAGAGCAGATGGAATTATTACACAGAGTAGATGAAGATAGTACCATAAACCTCTCAGGAGAGACTACAATTTTTGCAAACTTGATTGTACATCCAGATAAAGTTCTTAATGAAGAGACCAATTTAAAAATGAAAATTACTTATTTAACTTTTCTGACATATTTAAAAGCTAGGGTAGGACAATGACCAAAATATAACTTTATTTTTAATTTACGTTCCCTTCCCCACCCCTCTTTCAGCTTCTACACATTTTTTGATTAATACAGTTTTGATGGTATCTATTTAAATAATTACCTATAAATGAGTAGTAGATGTATGAAGTATTTCAAATTAATGATAGGTACTTTATTATTGTTATCCAGTGTTATTATGGTGTATCAGTGGCAATATTATAATGATTGCAAACCATTGTACAATGTATATAAGTTACTCAATATGGTTAAGCCATTGTTCTTTCTCTTTGGTCACCCCACTCCCAGTGTTGTAAAATTTTTACATTTACACGTTACATAACTTTTTATAAAATGAGCCTTCCTCCTCCCCCCCCCCCCCCCACTTTGTCCTATCATTGTTAGCTGCTGATACCAGCTTCTACCCTAAATATTTTTTTGGGCATTTAACCACATTCCCACTTCTATTAGTATGTACATAATGCGTTATGAGAGAATCTTATTCAGGTTGAAATACTACGGTACACTAAATATGTATCTTCTCTGTTATTTGCGATCTAATACTAGGACAGTTCCACACACAAGTTACAAATGCTTAATGATGTATATTCTATTGGTGATGCCATGGATACAAGGATTTCATACTAAAACTTTGAACATAGCTGCTACGGTTCAGTGACTGTGTCACAATTATATTAAAACAAATAAGCCCTCGGTCACAAATATTAAGTCAAAATTGGCCAGGTTTCGACGCTACTATGAGCGTCGTCTTCAGAATTTGACTAACTGTTCTAAAACAAATTAGGTATATAATACATTAATAAAATTAAAGTTTGTACTGACTGGAAGAGATGCAGTGCTTACAAGTCACATATTAAAAAAGATCTAAGCCGGAAAGGCTTTTAATATGTGACTTGTAAGTACTGCTTGTATGTTCTAATATCATTTTATATCACTCGTACCTCTACCCCCCTTCCCTCTTTTCAAATTTTAACATTTCCAGGGGTAAGATAGATACTGCCTACAGGAAAATTAGAGACTTTTGGAGAAAAGAGAACCACTTGCATGAATATCAAGAGCTCAGATGGAAACCCAGTTCTAAGCAAAGAAGGGAAAGCAGAAAGGTGGAAGGAGTATATAGAGGGTCTATACAAGGCCGATGTACATGAGGACAATATTATGGAAATGGAAGAGGATGTAGATGAAGATGAAATGGGAGACAAGATACTGCGTGAAGAGTTTGACAGAGCACTGAAAGACCTGAGTCGAAACAAGGCCTTGGGAGTAGACAACATTCCATTAGAGCTACTGACAGCCTTGGGAGAGCCAGTCCTGACAAAACTCTACCATCTGGTGAGCAAGATGTATGAGACAGGCGAAATACCCTCAGACTTCAAGAAGAATATAATAATTCCAATCCTAAAGAAAGCAGGTGTTGACAGATGTGAAAATTACCGAACAATCAGTTTAATAAGTCACGGCTGCAAAATACTAACGCGAATTCTTTACAGACGAATGGAAAAACTAGTAGAAGCCGACCTTGGGGAAGATCAGTTCGGATTCCGTAGAAATATTGGAACACGTGAGGCAATACTGACCCTACGGCTTATCTTAGATGCTAGATTAAGGAAAGGCAAACCTACGTTTCTAGCATTTGTAGACTTAGAGAAAGCTTTTGACAATGTTGAGTGGAATACTCTCTTTCAAATTCTGAAGGTGGCAGGGGTAAAATACAGGGAGCGAAAGGCTATTTACAATTTGTATAGAAACCAAATGGCAGTTATAAGAGTTGAGGGGCATGAAAGGGAAGCAATGGTTGGGAAGGGAGTGAGACAGGGTTGTAGCCTCTCCCCGATGTTATTCAATCTGTATATTGAGCAAGCAGTGAAGGAAACAAAAGAAAAATTCGGAGTAGGTATTAAAATCCATGGGGAAGAAATAAAAACTTTGAGGTTCGCTGATGACAGTGTAAGTCCGTCAGAGACGGCAAAGGACTTGGAAGAGCAGTTGAACGGAATGGATAGTGTCTTGAAAGGACGATATAAGATGAACATCAACAAAAGCAAAACGAGGATAATGGAATGTAGTCGAACTAAGTCGGGTGATGTTGAGGGTATTAGATTAGGAAATGAGACACTTAAAGTAGTAAAGGAGTTTTGCTATTTCGGGAGCAAAATAACTGATGATGGTCGAAGTAGAGAGGATATAAAATGTAGACTGGCAATGGCAAGGAAAGCGTTTCTCAAGAAGAGAAATTTGTTGACATCGAGTATAGATGTAAGTGTCAGGAAGTCGTTTCTGAAAGTATTTGTGTGGAGTGTAGCCATGTATGGAAGTGAAACATGGACGATAAATAGTTTAGACAAGAAGAGAATAGAAGCTTTCGAAATGTGGTGCTACAGAAGAATGCTGAAGATTAGATGGTTAGATCACATAACTAATGAGGAGTATTGAATAGAATTGGGGAGAAGAGTAGTTTGTTGCACAACTTGAATAGAAGAAGGGATCGGTTGGTAGGACGTGTGCTGAGGCATCAAGGGATCACCAATTTAGTATTGGAGGGCAGCGTGGAGGGTAAAAGTCGTAGAGGGAGACCAAGAGATGAATACACCAAGCATATTCAGAAGGATGTAGGTTGCAGTAGGTACTGGGAGATGAAGAGGCTTGCACAGGATGGAGTAGCATGGAGAGCTGCATCAAACCGGTCTCAGGACTGAAGACAACAACAACAACATAATGTAAAACGTTTTAGGTACTTTTAGCATATATCTTGCATTGTCATTACTGACCTAATACTATAATGAATCTTCACACATGGTACAAATATTAAATAATATACATATACCATAGGATGATAACAGACATGTCCATATTTTTTGTAATTAAAGTTACTGTTAGATTTTTCATGCTGATGCTGTTGGATAATATAAGGTGTAGTGAGCATATGCCAGGTTCAGATTACTGGTAAATTAGTTTAATAAAATTGGTTGTTAATTGACAGTAGCGTCACACATGTTGTAATAATATGAATAATTACAGTTTCTGCATGACACCAATTGAGATGCTTTTAACCTTGGTGTATCAATTAGTTACACTATGTTTATCGTCAAACTTGACGCTGAAATTGTTTTGCTGTTATATAGTTTTTAGTACTCTTTGCTGTTAGTGGTATTGCCTCTTATAATGTTTCAACATTACATACCTATGTATATTTTTATTATACTATAATTCTCACCAAATTATTGGTTTGTTGTTACTATGTGACATTGTGATATCATCGGATTTTTAATAGTATCATGTGATTATTATATTATGTAATACTGTATACATTATGCAGCTCGTCATTTGGTTGCACTGTTTGTGTCCTTGAATCTTTGATATGGATTTGACATTTGGGTTGTTTCGTTGCTGCCAGTCTGAATGATTTGTGGTAGTTGGATTGCCTAATATAATTGTTCAACATTACATATCTATGTATGTTTTCATATGTTGTAGGACTTATTAGATGGTCAGTTTGATTTTATCGTGTGACGTACGATCATGTGACAATGCAATAGCATCATCAGACTGTTGTATTGCATTTTACTGTACATGTCTATGTATATTTTCGTATGTGGTGGTTTTCGCCAAATGGTTGGTTTGTTTCTATCATGTGACATTATATCATGCGACGTTATAGTACTATCACGTGACCATTACATTACATAAATGATATCAAAATGAAGGAAAACCATAAAAAAATTTAAAAAAGAATATTGTACTCAGGGGAAAAATATTCTTATATAATTATATTTTCTTTTATTGTAATTTGAGTGCATATAAAAATCTCTGACTGTAGCACAGTGTATTTTGTAGCTTGAATAAAAGTCTCTCGGTGTCCACGCCGCGTCAATTCAGGTTAAAACTCCAGGCTTTCGACCACTATCTCCATGATCGTCGAAAGCTTGGAGTTTTATCCTGAATTGACGCGGCTTGTACACCGAGAGACTTTTATTCAAGAAATACGTCGCGAAAGACTTCGTAGTCATATTTTGTAGGTTGTTCATTGATCTTGAACTTTGACTTTGGCATGATTAACACTTCTGTGTTAACCTACTGGGTCTTGTTGTGCCTGAGTAGCGGTGCTGTGCCGTTACTGCTGTTACATGTTCTCATGTTTTCAGTGTTGTTTTCTGCTTACTTAAGCCTGTATTATGACGTTAAGTATAATTTTCTTAAGTTTTCAAGTCAGCAATGGCGCATACTCCTCTGGTTAAATAGCATATATGACATGTAAAGTTGTCGCAATAGATGTAAATGAACTTAATTTTTCCGGCTAGTAATTCTCGTGAAAATGTAATTCATGTTGATATTCACAGTTTTCACTTTTTCCATTTTTTTTACGACTACTGTGAAGATGGTCCATGAGCGAAACCGGTAGTGAATAAATGTATTGTTTGGCAGCACAATGTGTATCATGCATTTCTCCAAGTGAATATCTAGAGACTGACTAACACTTTCACCAATTTCATGGTCGCAGTTTTGATTTTTCCAGGGATTATTATAACTTTATGGTTTTTCTATATTGTCTTCACTCATTTTGGATTGTGGACTCTTTGAATTTCGTGTTCCTCCGTGATACACACGCCATTCTTGCAGCATCTTTCACTAAAGTTTTTTGGGCATCTCTGTGACCTTGTCACGCAGATTAAATAACTCTGAAGATCAAAGCAGTTTCAGGAACGGACGCTCCTACTCAGATAATGTACTGAGTCGTGACCAATTATGGAAAAACATTGGGAATTCAAATAAAAGATTTATGATGCTCTTGTAGATATTTAAAGAAAAAAAACTGAGAGAATTCCTAAGAGACGCTTTAAAGGTGGCTGGGTACCTGCAGAATCTCATCAACGTTGCAGTTTCTTTAAAACAAAAATTAATGATAACAATTACTAACCTAGGATGTACAGACTCTATACATTCGAACTGTCAGATTCGAATCGCTGAAATTTTCTACTTGTTTCTGTAGAGGTAAGAAGTATTACAGGGATCGTGTTGCTAACCCGACGGCAATCCTTGCCAAATCAGAGCCGCTGTGTTAGCAACGAATGGACTGAGAACATCTGGCAACAAACTTTTACAACGGATTTTCAGTGCACGGGCATGAACTGGGAGGAAGCTGGAACCTGGCAGCTGATCGAGTTTGCTGGAGGGAACTTGTGGCCTGGCGTGCTACCTAGCACTGGAGGAACTAAGTATAGCCAGACGAATGGAGGAGTGAAACAAGGTAGCAGTGTGGCACCAACATTAACGCCTGGTTGGACGAAATGAAAAGACTTTGGGAAAATTGTCGCAAACATTAACACCTGATTGGACGGAATGAAAAGAGACTGGAAAGATAATGTTCGGGCTCGCAACAGGAAATGGGGGAGTTCTATTTAAGTAGGTGCACTGGGTAACGTTTCATTGGTCACACTGCGCCTACTGGGCAGACAACTCATTCATTGCATGTGTATTGGTCGTACAAGATCCTGATTCATTAAAGCAACACTTCTATGCCCTACATTTATTTACTGATCCAGCCCAAAGGAACAAAAACAACAACGTAAACGCAAAGGATTTGCTGAGACCAGGCCCGAGCATGGCGCGACGAACCATTTACTTACAATCACTGTGCATTTTTTTTTTATAGGTTCGGAGGTAATTATTGAAACTCTCTGGGGAAAAGGAAACGAAACAATCTTAAATGACAAGGTGACTGTGTTCAGAAAACTGTTCATTTATTACAAAGTTTGGCAACGGATTGGACATAGGCAAAGACGCAGTCGACGTTAGCCTACTTCAGTCCCTTCAGTACACACAAAGGAGAGCTGGATCATGTTACTTGTCACGGGAATCCAACAGGAATAGCCTCTTCATACGTTTGGGAGAATGATCTACTTTAGAATGCTCTCACATGGGGATTCCAAAAAGAGAGAATTAACAAGAAAGGACAGCACACGATCTCAAATTACAATAAATTCCAGCTAGCTGCTGATTATTCATTTGATGCCACGAGTATTGGGGTACGATAGACTCGTGGGCCTGAGGTCCTTCCAGTTACGGAGAATACAGTCAGAGTTGGAATGGCCAGTGATCTGATGACGTCCGACAGCACGGCAAGCGAAGATCATAAAATTCGTTCACCGTTGGATTGAGAGCAACGAACTTTCCCCCCGATTCCAGTGAAAAAGAAGGAAACAATTTCCTCTGACGAGAAGCAAGCTCACCACGTTCTCATCTCATGCAGGTGACTAGACGGGAACTTGGAATATGAAAGAGGACTGAGACTGCTGATCCCCACAACAAAACTGAAAAAAAAAAGTTCAGCAGAAAATCCTCTTCCAAACAAAGACATGTGACCGACAAAAACGTACATCTCATAAATACTGAATAGTGCAAATAACTCCGAGAAAGGTAAAAATCATGAAAAGGGGGGGGGGGGAGGGGTGCGAAAATAACGGATCCCTTTCAAAGGTACTTGCAGTTCCTGCCCTATAGTACAGAAGTGCATCTGGACACTCTGCGAAGGGTCAATCAAGGATCCAGTCATCCTAAATTGGATTCCGAATAAGTGCTTTAGGGACGTCCAGTCGTGAAGACATTCTGCAGAACTTGGATGTCTTTTCCAGATTAAGTGCCGGCCGGAGTGGCCGAGCGGTTCTAGGCGCTACAGTCTGGAACCGCGCGACCGCTACGGTCGCAGGTTCGAATCCTGCCTCGGGCATGGATGTGTGTGATGTCCTTAGGTTAGTTAGGTTTAAGTAGTTCTCGGGGAATGATGACCACAGCAGTTAAGTCCCATAGTGCTCAGAGCTATCTGAACCATTTTGAACCAGATGAAGCGATAAACAGCCAGAGCAACACATGAAGCCAGAAGGCGCAGGTTTCCTTGGTTCTGTAAGTAGTAATAAGAACCAAGACATAAATTTAATTTGAGCCTGTACTGCCAGTCTTTGGATAACGTGCTGATCATCCTCAAGCCTCTGCTTTTTGTAGCAACTTCCTAACTATGTCAAGTCCCAGTATACAACAGCGATCAGCATCAGAGGACTACGGACACCCTCTGCTATGTTATACATATATGCATGGAGAAAGTACTGACGGTTTGCACACAAACTCCTCATCATTTTTTAATTTGCCGGTTTAGACAATAGTTGACATCAAAGTACTTCATTTTTAAGAATAATCTTTCGAAACCCCCTGTGAAAAGAACTGGAAGTGAACAAGCATCAGTGTGGGAAATTTTCTGTTCATTTTATTATTTTGCTCTAACGAAGCCCATGTTTCCAGATGCAATTCTATCACATAAGTATAGAAATACACTCCTGGAAATTGAAATAAGAACACCGTGAATTCATTGTCCCAGGAAGGGGAAACTTTATTGACACATTCCTGGGGTCAGATACATCACATGATAACTCTGACAGAACCACAGGCACATAGACACAGGCAACAGAGCATGCACAATGTCGGCACTAGTACAGCGTATATCCACCTTAAGCAGCAATGCAGGCTGCTATTCTCCCATGGAGACGATCGTAGAGATGCTGGATGTAGTCCTGTGGAACGGCTTGCCATGCCATTTCCACCTGGCGCCTCAGTTGGACCAGCGTTCGTGCTGGACGTGCAGACCGCGTGAGACGACGCTTCATCCAGTCCCAAACATGCTCAATGGGGGACAGATACGGAGATCTTGCTGGCCAGGGTAGTTGACTTACACCTTCTAGAGCACGTTGGGTGGCACGGGATACATGCGGACGTGCATTGTCCTGTTGGAACAGCAAGTTCCCTTGCCGGTCTAGGAATGGTAGAACGATGGGTTCGATGACGGTTTGGATGTACCGTGCACTATTCAGTGTCCCCTCGACGATCACCAGTGGTGTACGGCCAGTGTAAGAGATCGCTCCCCACACCATGATGCCGGGTGTTGGCCCTGTGTGCCTCGGTCGTATGCAGTCCTTATTGTGGCGCTCACCTGCACGGCGCCAAACACGCATACGACCATCATTGGCACCAAGGCAGAAGCGACTCTCATCGCTGAAGACGACACGTCTCCATTCGTCCCTCCATTCACGCCTGTCGCGACACCACTGGAGGCGGGCTGCACGATGTTGGGGCGTGAGCGGAAGACGGCCTAACGGTGTGCGGGACCGTAGCCCAGCTTCATGGAGACGGTTGCGAATGGTCCTCGCCGATACCCCAGGAGCAACAGTGTCCCTAATTTGCTGGGAAGTGGCGGTGCGGTCCCCTACGGCACTGCGTAGGATCCTACGGTCTTGGCGTGCATCCGTGCGTCGCTGCGGTCCGGTCCCAGGTCGACGGGCACGTGCACCTTCCGCCGACCACTGGCGACAACATCGATGTACTGTGGAGACCTCACGCCCCACGTGTTGAGCAATTCGGCGATACGTCCACCCGGCCTCCCACATGCCCACTATACGCCCTCGCTCAAAGTCCGTCAACGGCACATACGGCTCACGTCCACGCTGCCGCGGCATGCTACCAGTGTTAAAGACTGCGATGGAGCTCCGTATGCCACGGCAAACTGGCTGACACTGGCGGCGGCGGTGCACAAATGCTGCGCAGCTAGCGCCATTCGACGGCCAACACCGCGGTTCCTGGTGTGTCCGCTGTGCCGTGCGTGTGATCATTGCTTGTACAGCCCTCTCGCAGTGTCCGGAGCAAGTATGGTGGGTCTGACACACCGGTGTCAATGTGTTCTTTTTTCCATTTCCAGGAGTGTAGGTAATTTGTCTGCCTTCATAGTAAAAGACGGAACAGGGTAGTACATAACATAATTATACAAAGAAAAGTGAACGAGTGTGCGAGGAAAATTATCCTTAATTTATGAGATATTGTACTGTGTAATTTTCTAGGGTAGTTGTAGTTATTGAAATATGTTGGTATATATACTGTATCCACTTGAATGAGATAGGAATCAAAGTTTGGAGAGAGTATTACTTTTAACAAATGTATTCATATTCATATCGCCTGCTCTTAATCTGTTGGCTCATTAGAGCCGAGCTCAGAAGCCAATGGGGACCTGGAATTACTTGCTGAGTTTTCCTTTACTGTGTCCGTTTGATGTTACGGTCCATGTCCAACATCATTGTCCATTCCTTATGAGCTTGGATGGTGAGCGTAGTATGAAAATCACTGTATGGCAGGGGTATGTCGGTGGGAAGAAGCTGCTGTACCGTTTTTGCCAATTGGTCCGCACGTTCGTTGCCCTTAATACCAACACGTGTCGGTTTCCGTTACATATGAATGAGATGATAAATTTCCTTCTTCATGTTGACGATACGCTGCGGATGCGTACAGGGGAAAGTGTGCCACATTCGTTCGACGACACTGATCCAAGTAGCACTGTTTGAAAGTGTTATATATTAGACATTTTTGTTTTTCAGGGAAGCGTTGCTTGCTGTTTTAGAACACCTCTGTTTCTGCCGTCTCAGTAATTTTGCTGCAAAAATTACAAAACTTCTATTTCACTTTCAGCGTTTGGTTTCCAAATCTAATTCCTCCAGTGTCACCTAGATTAGCCGCGCGGGATCAGCCGAGCGGTCTAGCGCGCTGCAGTCATGGACTGTGCGGCTGGTCCCGGGGGAGGTTCGAGTCCTCCCTCGGGTATGGATGTGTGTGTGTGTGTGTGTGTGTGTGTGTGTGTGTGTGTGTGTGTGTGTGTGTGTGTGTGTGTGTGTTTGTCCTTAGGATAATTTAGGTTAAGTAATTGTAAGCTTAGGGACTGATGACCTTAGCAGTTAAGTCCCATAAGATCTCACACACATTTGAACATTTGAACATCACCTGAATTATTCTTAAGTTCACTGAACTTTGCTTTTATTGAATTTCATATGAAACTTACATTCAACACAATTTCCATTGCCTTCAAATGAACTTACAAATCCTTTGCATTATTGAAGTTCATATGAAACCTATATTCAACACAATTTCCATTGCCTTCAAATGAACTTACAAATCCTTTGCAGTATTTGATACAATTACAATGTCATCAGCAAAACTTACAGTTTTTACTTATTTATTTTTCACTGAACTTTGGTTCCCTATACATATTACTCCTTAGTTTTCTTTACCGCTTCTCAACGCACACATTATCTCGCTTCCTTCATGTCCATCGACTACTAGAACTTCAATCTGGCTTGTGTACAATTTATTGATAACCTTCCGCTCTCTGCAGTTTGTCCCGATAATTGCAGGATTTCAGATAGTGTTCCTGTCACTATTATCAAGACCATACATGTCACAATTTCATTTCTTCTACACTGCCCCTCATTTACTACTAAACTCCTTGAACTATTTCGACTGTAGGTAGAAGTAGAGTAATTACCTTCAATTCCATTCAGATCAAAAGTGCATTTTTCGCCTAGGGCTGTCAGTGTCATGAGGCTGTGCTGAAAAGTAATGCCTCTGAAATTTTATGTCAAAAATGTTAAAGTTTTTTAAATAAAACGAACGGTATTAACATTCTATATCTTTATTCTTCATGAAAAGACATTTATATCTCAAGATAGTCAACTCGCCGGCGAACGCACTTCTCCCTATGAGAGACCAGTTATTTTAGATTATCTGACACTGTTGACGGAGACACAACCTCACCACTGGTTCCAAAGGCGTCATCACTATGAAATCAAGTCCTCGAAGCTGTTCTTTAAGTTTTGGAAACATGAAAATCGGTTGGGCTCAAGACAGGACTGTATGGGGGATGATCGATAGCAGTGAACCCAAGACCTCGGATTGTCGCAGATGTCGCAGCATCCGTTTGTGGTCTGACATTGTCATGCTGAAGGGGATGGTGTTCCACGTATACAGGAACTCATCGAAACTCTGCTACAGAACGCTACGTTACGCGCTACAATTCGGAAACCCTCCAGCCGCAGAGAGCTGCAAATATGTAGACATGAAGAATAAAGATGTAGAATGTTAATAACGTTGTTTTATTTAAAAAGCTTTGAGAGTTTTCACATAAGATATCCGGATAGATTACTTTTCAGCACACCCTCACACATCCTTACTTTGTGTGAAGGCCTTGGCGACTGTTGTCATTCCCATTTTTAGCCGGTACAACTTCGAAAGCAATCTGTAAAATAGAACGCCCTCTACTGACCAGTGGAAGTGTTATGGTGTTAAGTCAAGCGCCGGCACGCCAGACGGAACGATAAAGAAGAGATGGCTGTGAGAATACTGCAGCCAATCGCGCGCTGACCGACCCATCTCCAGGACGACAATGCGACAGCAGCGGCGCCTATGTGAAGAGGACATAGTGCCGCGCCCAACTGGTGGGGGCCCAGTCGAAGAGTAACTTCAAGATTATCCGATTCTATAGCAGTATCGACACTAGTTACTTTGCTTGTGCAATCTATGTAACACGGACTTGGGAAATGTTGATATTTAAGAACATTGCTTATTTTGCATGTCGGGGAAATGTTGATATTTAAGAACATTGCTAATTTTGCCTGTCGCCCTTTTGCTTTCGACACATCTGTGTAACTGACAAAGTATTGTAAGCTTTCCATTTTGTAATAAAACTGATTAATACGATTTGTTTGTATGTTGTCTAGCGATCCGAGAAAGCACGTTACTTAGACAACCCATATTTGACGACTGAGCCAGTTGCAATAATCACTATGTGGACGATGTGGCCTATTCTACATCTTATTTTAGATCTATGTGATGATGCTGTGCTGATTATATTTATATGTTTTGACGATCCCATTATGGCCGTATCACTTTAGGACATGGTGTAAATAAGATCTGACGGTGGTCATTACGGACTGAAACCGGTCATCGCCTAAAGAATTGATATTGTGATCAGAGACTGGAATAAAAAAGCATTTGACGACTAGGCTGGATTTAACAGGAAGCATCGTGGGTCGGAGCCGTTGACATTCCACACTCGGCCACCGCGTTGTATCGTGGCCTACGTGGGGAAGGAGAGAGCAATGTCCACAGCCTCCAGTTCTTAACATGCAGCACCTCCCTGCTTCTTCCTTCCCTGGAGGCGTGACCAGACTTCCCTTGGAGGCGGAAATCCACTGTCCTCTGGGAAAATACGTATCAAACGCCATCTCTCTTATTTACGTCCCGTACATGAAATGCATCACATGAATTATCCATCCAACAGAAGCTCCCTTCTTCGCGCTGAGATATTTCTTAGTATCCACTGAACGTCTACCGTCTTACTACGGGTAAAGATCACATAAAAAACATTCTTGACGCAAAAAAGGGTGATACGAACAATTTGCAGCGCTAGTTCGAAACTTTGCTGTTTGCAGTTGCTTGCCTGTATATATATACTCCTTTATGGTTTATTTATTTGTTTATCTTATACCCGCTACGGTCGCAGGTTCGAATCCTGCCTCGGGTATGGATGTGTGTGATGTCCTTAGGTTAGTTAGGTTTAATTAGTTCTATGTCGCATGGTGCTCAGAGCCTTTATCTTATACCAGTATCCCATTCCCACCCATCCACGATTCTTTAAAGAATCGTACTCTCATGTATAATAAAGTTTCAAAGGTCTGATTACTTTACAAATGGTTAAGTGGGCTGTTGTTGTTTTTGTGGTCTTCAGTCCTGAGACTGGTTTGATGCAGCTCTCCATGCTACTCTATCCTGTGCAAGCTTCTTCATTTCCCAGTACCTACTACAGCCTACATCATCTCTTGGTCTCCCTCTACGATTTTTACCCTCCACGCTTCCCTCCAATACTAAATTGGTGGTCCCTCGATGTCTCAGAACATGTCCTACCAACCGATCCCTTCTTCTAGTCAAGTTGGGCCATAAGCTACTCTTCTCCCCAATTCTAATCAATACCTCCTCATTAGTTATGTGACCTACCCATCTAATCTTCAGCATTCTTCTGTAGCACCACATTTCGAAAGCTTCTATTCTCTTCTTGTCTAGACTATTTATAGTCCACGTTTCACTTCCATACATGGCTACACTCCATACAAATACTTTCAGAAACGACTTCCTGACATTCTTCAGAAACCCTTTCCTTGCCATTGCCAGTCTACATTTTATATCCTCTCTACTTCGACCATCATCAGTTATTTTGCTCCCTAAATAGCAAAACTCCTTTACTACTTTAAGTGTCTCATTTCCTAATCTAATTCCCTCAGCATCACCCGATTTAATTCGACTACATCGCATTATCCTCGTTTTGATTTTGTTGATGTTCATCTTATATCCCCCTTTCAAGACACTGTCCATTCCGTTCAACTGCTCTTCCAAGTCCTTTGCTGTCCCTGACAGAATTACAATGTCATCGGCGAACCTCAAAGTTTTTATTTCTTCTCCATCGATTTTAATACCTACTCCGAACTTTTCTTTTGTTTCATTTATTGCTTGCTCAATATACATATTAAATAACATCGGGGATAGGCTACAACCCTGTCTAACTCCCTTCCCTAAGTGGGCAATATCTGCAAATTGGCTAGCGAATAGAATTGGTAGTGAAGAAAGAATAACTTAAAACGTCATCTACATCTACATCGATACTCTGCAAATCACATTTAAGTGCCTGGCAGAGGGTCATGCTTGATATCGAAGTTTTACCCATGAACAACGAACTTTTACCCATGAACAACGAACTTTTACCCATGAACAACGAACTTTTAGAAGTGATAAACTAGTTCATTATTTTGTGAGGCTGTTAATGAGAACAAGCTTAGAGAAGGGTTGCAATGTTTAAAGTGGTTTGGAAGTTATTCTATACTCATTATCAAACACTGGATGCGTATAGTCTGTGTAATTTGGTCTCCAGTATAAGGAAAGCTAATACACGCATCTAAATCTATTTGAGATCATATCTCCTGAGGTACGTGCAGTACGATACACAGTTTTTGTTACGGCGTAAAGTCAAGCGCCGACACGCCAATCGGAAACGATAGAGCAGTGGGGGCTGCGAGAAGACGTCGGCCAATCGCACGCTGACCGACCCTTCTCCAGGACGACAACGGGACTGCAGCGGCTCCTACGCGGCGCCTGCCTGGCTGCGGACCAGTTCGAGAGTAGCTTCAAGATTAGATTCTATAGCAGCATCGACATTACTTACTTTGCTTGTACAATCTACACAGATCAAAAAAATTTTGCATCACCTCGGTTCCGAGAGTTCCGGAACCTGTACAGAAAATTGGAATAGAAAAAATGTCAAATGTGTGTGAAATCTTATGGGACTTAACTCTAAAGATCATCAGTCCCCTACGCTTACACACTAATTAACCTAAATTATCTTAAGGACAAACACACACACCCATGCCCGAGTGAGGACTCGAACATCCGCCGGGACCAGCCGCACAATCCAAGACTGCAGCGCGCTAGACCGCGCGGCAATTGGAATAGAGATCAAAATAAACGTCATTTCCACCCTTTTTATACCTCATGAAAACCACAGATTGCATGTTGTACCACCGTACAGCGAGACCTTCAGAGGTGGTGGTCCAGACTGCTGTACACACCGGTACCTCTAATACCCAGTAGCACGTCCTCTTGCATTCATCCATGCCTGCATTCGTCATAGCATACTATCCACAAGTTCAAGGCACTGTTGATCCAAAAGAATTTGAAGCCCTTTTGACTATTTTTCGACCGTGACTGTCTCGAGAAATATATACAGGTTTTTTAAATTACCGCTACCATTCACAAACTTTTTTGACTATTGTATTTAGCGAGTTGTTTCGGGAGTTAAACCTCATCTTCAGGCTAAATGACATTACAAAAACAATTTTACAATAAGGTCATACTGATGTTACATAGTCTTTTCATAAATGTTGCGGTTATCCTGTGGAAGAAAACATCAAATCCCCGACATCGCTGTGGCTGGAAAAAGATCCTGCAAGAACAGGACCAACCTCATGAATCCATGGACCCTACAACTCAGCAGGGGGCTGTTCAAGCTGGTGGAGGCTCTGTAATGGTGTGGGGTGTGTGCAGTTGGAGTGATATGGGTACCCTTAATACGTCTAGATGTGACTCTGACAGGTGACACGTGTGTAAGCATCCTGTCTGATCACCTGCATTCATTCATGTCCACTGCATTTTGGGCAATTTCAGCAAGACAATGCGGCACCCCACACGTCCAGAATTGCTACAGAGGTAATCCAGGTATATTCTTCTGAGTTTAAACACTTCCGCTGGCCACCAGACTCCGCGGACATGAACATTATTGAGCAAATGTGGGATGCCTTGCAACGGGCTGTTCAGAAGAGATCTGCACCCGTTGAACGCTTACGGATTTATGGACATCCCTGCAATGTTCACGGTGTCCATTCCCTCCAGGAATACTTCATGACATTAATCGAGTCATGCCACATCGTGTTGCGACACTTCTGCGTGCTCGGGGGGGGCTCTGCACGATATTAGGCAGGAGTGTTGGATTCTTTGGCTCTTCACTATATATAACATATGACAAAATGCTAATACAAATTTTTGAGTGGAAAATGATTATATACAGGATGAATCCATGATGATGTTACAAATTTTCTGGGATGATGGAGAAGGGTAAATGCGTCAGTTTGAGGTAATCGACCCTGTTCCGGAAACGAGCGAGTCGAAAATTATAAGCGAAAATCGTCTAATGCCTCTGACTGTGAGCCTCTTCTACTGAAGGCTCTTTGTTTTCCGTATTTTGGGAAGAGGTAGAATGGAAACCAGAAGAAATTGTCAATATGGGCTCTAAAATGCATACGGTAGGAGCTCTGTTCACTTGCTCAGTAGAAGACATGTGTTCCACACCAGCAAAAAGCTTGCAGTATAAAAGGCCCACTGTCAGAGGCACCAGAACGATTTTCGCCTACTACTTTCGACTCGGTCGTTTGGGGACCAGAGTCTGTTACATCCAACTGATACATTTACAATTCCCCATCATCCATGAAAGTTTGTATCATCATCACGGAATCCTCCTGTATAATAGATGTTAAAGAAGGAATATGAAAATTTATAACACTGGAACATAGAGTAGTAACAAAGAGAATATTCTTTTTATAAATTTTTCCTACGCTAATGTCTAGTTAGCGAGCCCACTTCAGAACTGCTGGTGTAGCTTCTAAAAAGGCTTTCTACTCCTCTTGATATACTCGAAGTGCACGCTGCCTGACGATGTGGATGATGGGTTGTTGTGGCGAGCTGCAGTTATAGAAAAACGTCTTACTAAAGCCCAGCTCCAAGTAATTTCCGTGACAATTTCGGATGCACTCTAATTCAGTCCTCTAATGAGTTGCACTTGTTCTGGATGAGAGTATATTCTTCCGTTATTGGCTATCGTCTAGATTTGACAGTCCCTTCTGACTGATAATTCGGATTGATGGATTAGAAGTTGTGTATTGGCGGAAACTCTCAGGAGGCCGTAATTTCTTCTGAGATCTGATGGAGCAGTTTGGGACAAAATCGGAAGTCGTTGGGTCAGAGTGGTCATTCTCATTTTGTAGTTGCGTTGAACTTCAATTATGTTGATGTGGTGACTAAACACGCAGAAACACAATATTCCGCACAAGAGCAGACAAGGGAGCTGATTCGTAGAGTGTCTGGTTCGAGGACCCCCAGGTCGATCCGCATAGTTAGCTTGTGTGTGTGTGTGTGTGTGTGTGTGTGTGTGTGCGCGCGGGTGGGTGGGTGGGGCTAACTGCCCAGCAGTCATATTTCATCTGGACGTGCAACTGAACAGAGTGTGGGTAGATGAAGCAGAAAAAAAATTCAGTTAGTAGAATGTAGTCCTTCAACCAGATCACTGGTACAACAGTATGGTTGGACATCATGTAAGCATGGTCCATATTGTTATCATTTACAGCGGATTCAGCACATTCGAGAAGAAGATTAAGGCAGACGATTGTAATTTTATCGTTGGTTAATCGCAAATCGCCAAGTAGTCCCATTAACACTGTTAACTGCCGAATTCACTTTTCAGACGTGACAGAACCGTATCAAGAACAACCGTGGCGTTACAGGCCCTGGTACCGATGAATAAGTATAGCAGAAACTCTGTTTTCAGTTAATCAGCCTTGCATTCAGCTAGATATTGGTTTTAATGTTTCTTGACCGTGTTCGGATTTCTGTTGCTCAGATTGTAAGCCACAACTAAATTTTTGAAGTTTTCTGCTAAGCAGTTAGCAGGTTTGAAAGCCGAAAGACTCTATCTCAACTGTCCTGTAAAAATGTTAACTTGACCGAAAATTGCATGGCCGTAAATATAAGGAGAGATGGCGCTACGGGCTTAACGCTGTACGTTGTTTCGAAGCTGGCGTAGCCATGTTAGAAGCTCCAAAACATTAGCAGGCTTATATTTACGTGGAGATTGTTTGAGATTGATTTCTGTTCATAATTTATGCCATGTGCATACGGCACTTGTTTTAAGTAGTAAGTATTACAGTGCTCACACTAATAAATTGCTGTCAGGGAAGCATTTTCACACTTTTTTAATTTTTATTTTATTTTATTTTTTCATCTTCAGTGCATATTTCATCTAGTAATACAACGCATTTGCCCTTGTGAATGTAACTTCCTTTTTGTTTGTGTTTCAAATGGCTCTGAGCACTATGGGTCTTAACATCTATGGTCATCATTCCCCTAGAACTTAGAACTACTTAAACCTAAATAACCTAAGGACAGCACACAACACCCAATCATCACGAGGCAGAGAAAATCCCTGACACCACCGGGCTTTTTGTTTATATATTTCATATTATGAAGAAGAAAAGTATGTGATATGACAAGGATGCTTTCGTAATCCTCTTAAATTTCTTTGACTGTATTTGCGTCGATAGCTGATAAAGCTACAACTCCGAAAACAATGCTTGTTTGCTTACTGACACTGATTCTTACAAGTTATTTTTTTCCTCTTTATAATCCTATCCACAACATCTTTAATGTTCACGTTTGCGAAAAGAAATACGTAAGAGTTTGTTTGCGTGGCCATCCTCCACAGCAAGCACAGAAATATTTGTTTTGTAAATAATCAACGGCTTCTCTTGCTGCACTGTAATTTATTTCTCCCAAATGCTTTTCCTCTCGCCTGCTCACATGCCGGAGGTCACATTATAGCTCTATTTAGGAAACATAAGCGCGGTTTTACGTTCCGAGCTTCTTTCTTCTCACTTTTCGGAGTGGAAGAAAAAAATTCGGAACATAAAAAAGATGCTTATGTTTCGTGAAGACCTCCAGCATGCGACCAGATCAGAGGAAACGCAGATGCCAACTAAAAACGCTAAGAACTATCCCATTAGTGGTGTCTTAAAATGAAAAATAGAAGAAACGCGTGCGGGAGAAATAAAATACATTGCAGCAAGAGAAGGCATTTTTATTCGCAAAACAAAATTCACATACGTTTTCTTTGTTAGCCCATAAAGAAGCAAGCACGGCATGCTGTCATGACTTGTGGATATCAACGAAGTGAAACGTTCTCGAAGTGTCAAAGGAACAGAACTCTACGGAGGTACACATCCAAGCGGAACTGAGTTCTTGTCTTATTTAACTGTCGGTGCATCAGTGTCAATGTAGTTTGCACGTCTTCTCGCTTTGAAATCTTACTATGAAGTGTCACTCAGTGTGTGGGCAGTAACACCAAAAAACGGTAAATTCATTTTTGAAAGCATGTTCCAGCTGTTTTGGGTTCAATAAATGTCACCGGTATACAGATCTGATAGTATTAATGAGCACTGGAATCAGTATCTCCTATATTACTTAGTGCCAAAGACCGCATTGTGAGTAAAGGAGTTTTGTCAACAGTCTACACTCTATGAAATGGATATTTTTCTTCAAGAAGTATGTTACTCATTTTTTTTAGTAATGATAGCCAAACCTCGTAACATGTACACGCTTCTTAAACTGGTGTTGATCTTATAATAAAATTAAATAAAAAAATTAAAGAAAACAATAAATTTTTATATTCTAATAAAGAATTAATTATTAGCAAGTACTTTCTCACTTGGTTTTGACACTAAATTATTGCATTTTTTAAATATAAGCCTATTTGCTTCATTTCCCCCAGTATTTTTGCCAAGATCTCTCTGTGTCAATTTTTCAGGAATAACCTGCTTGATTTTACTTTTTCATTATATTTTGAGGTTTTCAAAGTACATAAGCCTACACGAAGCTTTGTGATAGACCAATAGTAATAGTAGGATGCCATGCAATTATTGCTTTAATTTAGTCATTCAGCCATTAGACTGGACATCAAATTTGGTCAGGTACAGTCACGAACATAAGTGTACATGATAAGATATGGTACGTATACTTCAAGGGTACACGGGAGTAACGGTCAAGGTCCATCAAAACTTAAAATAATTCGTAATGTCATTTTATAGGGGAAATGAAGTACAGTAATGGTAAAAACGATGACTTGCTTGGAAATGTGCGCTACAGGTTTCGTGTACTTGAGCAAAACGGCAAAGGCCCACTCGGTGCTGAGGAAGAACGAGCATGATCCATTTTCTACTTAGAGCTTTTTTTCTTTCCATTTTACGTTTCATCTTATAATTACTGGCTTTCCAACAATACTCACCACTCACTCATACACTGTAAGTCAACTTCAAACTATTGCATTGCTTAGATCAATATAAAAGTGCACCACTTGTGCATCCAAAGTAGGCTGGAGAAGTAGTTTTTTCTCGGTAAGTTGAATAGAAACACTCACGTGTTACTGTTATCGAGACTGTTTATCAAGTTATTTTTTAAGTGAAATGAAGCCACCTGAAATGCCGGAGAGTGGAAATGAACATTTCAGTCCTCTGCAGAATAAAAGTACAAGGAAAAGAAAAGTGTTGGAGCGTATTTCTGATTCCTCAAAAGGATTACGGGTCATGAGTAACGTTACAGGTGAAGACGATAAGTACTTACGACTGAGTAGTTTTCAAAATGTTCCATATATAGTAAGGAATAAATTAATCAACAAATTCAATAAAATGGTTCCTATGATACACATAACTCACCTGAATGGCTTCGTCAGTGTAAATCCTGTCATGCAAACACAACCAAAGAAAAGTCCAAATGAAGCTGCATGTCATGGTTTTTCCTATAAAAGTAAGGTGCTTATTAATGGAGATGGACAAGTACACTATTCTTGACACTGCATGGCATAACCAACAGACGTCTTATTATTCTTAAAAGGCATTGGCTTCTTAGAGGGAAAGCACACGTGGAGATCAGAAGAAAACATAACGCTAGAGTAAACGAACTTAAATGCACCAACGTATGCAGTCTCTGAGCAAATAACATTATAGCATTCACGACAACAAACCGTTATACTTACCAAAATCAATTAATATTCCTTAAGTTACACCTGTTATATTCAGAGAAAGATCTTCCTGTGTCATACGGACAAGTTCGACTGATTTTTGTGATTAACTGCAACATAATAACAGAACTGAAACATGTCGAATGCGTGACAAATTTAAGAGTGGACAGTTCTAAGCTTCCTTTACAGATTATCAACAAGAAAGATGCGACTCAGATACAAACATCAAATAAGTAGAAAAACATCTATAAACTTAAAACGAACCACAGAAGAGGAAAGTAGACAAGTTACACGAGACAAAATGTTTCTACGTTCGAAGTCCGGAACAAGTGTGATTAAGAAAGCAGAAGAATCTCCCCCTTTCTAATATTTCAACCAATGAAGCATATCACCTCAGGAAACTATCATCTTATTCAGTCAATATTCAGTTGCTTTCTTCTGGGAAATCTGTATTTTATACACACTACTGGCCATTAAAATTGCTACACCAAGAAGAAATGCAGATGATAAACGGGTATTCATTGGACAAATATATTATACTAGAACTGACATGTGATTACATTTTCACGCAATTTGGGTGCTTAGATCCTGAGAAATCAGTACCCAGAACAACTACCTCTGGCCGTAATAACGGCCTTGATACGCCTCGGCATTGAGTCAAACAGAGCTTGGATGGCGTGTACAGGTACAGCTGCCCATGCAGCTTCAACACGATACCACAGTTCATCAAGTGTAGTGACTGGCGTATTGTGACGAGCCAGTTGCTCGGCCACCATTGACCAGTCGTTTTCAATTGGTGAGAGATCTGGAGAATGTGCTGGCCAGGGCAGCAGTCTTACATTTTCTGTATCCAGAAAGGCCCGTACAGGACCTGCAACATACGGTCGTGCATTATCCTGCTGAATTGTAGAATTTCGCAGGGATCGAATGAAGGGTAGAGCCACGGGTCGTAACACATCTGAAATGTAACGTCCACTGTTCAAAGTGCCGTCAATGCGAACAATAGGTGACCGAGACATGTAACCAATGGCACCCCATACCATCACGCCGGGTGATACGCCAGTATGGCGATGGCGAATACACGCTCCCAATGTGCGTTTACCGCAATGTCGCCAAACACGGATGCGACCATCATGATGCTGTAAACAGAACCTGGAAAAAATGACGTTTTGCCATTCGTGCACCCAGGTTCGTCGTTGAGTACACCATCGCAGGCGCTCCTGTCTGTGATGCAGCGTTAAGGGTAACCGCAGCCATGGTCTCCGAGCTGATAGTCCGTGCTGCTGCAAACGTCGTCGAACTGTTCGTGCAAATGGTTGTTGTCTTGCAAACGTCCCCATCTGTTGACTCAGGCATCGAGATGTGGCTGCACTACCCGTTACAGCCATGCGAATAAGATGCCTGTCATCTCGACTGCTAGTGATACGAGGCCGTTGGGACCCAGCACGGCGTTCCGTATTACCCTCCTGAACCCACTGATTCTATATTCTGCTAACAGTCGTTGGATCTCGACCAACGCGAGCAGCAATGTCGCTATACGATAAACCGCATTCGCGATAGGCTACAATCCGATCTTTATCAAAGTCGGAAACGTGATGGTACGCATTTCTCCTCCTTACACGAGGCATCACAACAACGTTTCACCAGGCAACGCCGGTCCACTGCTGTTTGTCTGATGACCATAGATGTTAAGTCCCATAGTGCTCAGAGCCATTTGAACCATTTTGCTGTTTGTGTATGAGAAATCGTTTGGAAACTTTCCTCATGTCAGCACGTTGTAGGTGTCGCCACCGGCGCTAACCTAGTGTGAATGCTCTGAAAAGCTAATCATTTGCATATCACAGCATCTTCTTCCTGTCGCTTAAATTTCGCGTCTGTAGCACGTCATCTTCGTGGTGTAGCAATTTTAATGGCCAGTAGTGTATATGATGAAACATTGTCCAACAAATGAGTAATGCACCCACAAACGATGCAAGCTGGCATATTTAATCGAATAACTTTCACGGCACAAAACAATCATAACACCTACAGGTAATATTTCGGGGAAGTCATAGAAAGTCGGGTTCAGGTTTTTGACATCATGACAACTCCCCTTATTTTTACCGTCACGGAAAAATGTCAACAATAAACCCTATCTCTAGAATGGCCAGTGCGGTAAATAATCTCTGCCTGACTTGTCAGATTATAAATATCCAATTATCTTAAAATATTCACAGTAATTATCAGTCAACACAGATAAAATTAGTCTCTGTTTCATATGATAAATAATAAATTACTGTACGCTCTTTGAATGAGACCAATGACAAATAGTTTTCACTCGTTGTGGTCCTCATTACAACGTAGTAATTACAAATAAGTTCGTGGCAGCTCTTGACTACAAGTCGTTAACAAGCACACTGATACATAATCCCATTAGATGTTAGTCAATTAACACAACGATATTCATCTGTTTATCAGTTACAAAATTTTTTGTGAATAATACAATTGAGGACAGAGGTCGATAACAGTGGCCGGTGGTATCTTTTTCGCGCTGGCCGCCTGTAGGTGTGTGGCAGTGGTCAGCCAATTACCTCTGACGGCAGCGACGAAGATGCTGCCGTCGACGCAATGTGGCAGTCTTCCTCACGACATGAAAGAAGCAGATCCAATCACTAATCCACAAAAATTATCAGAACAACATATTTAAATAAGAAAACTAATTCTGAATCCAGTAACTTAGTGACTACCGTACCATTATTTTGTTTTATCACTGCACACGCTGGAGCGGTAAGAACCCTGGTGTAGCTGTAGCTAATTCCCGTTACATCACATGCCCCGACAAAAACCCATTTGCCTTGGAGGAGACACATTTTGTAGAGTGTGTGATGTGGTGTGATAGACTATCAATTGACTGGGCCTGCTGTGCTACCGCAGCGTCTTACAGGGTCCCGTTTGCTAGAGCTCCTTGAAAACTAGCTTCCAGCATTATTGGACGGAATTCCTTTGGCTACATGGGTAGGTACTTTCTTCCGCCGTAAAGGTGCCCATGCACATTCCAGTCGTCCGGTGACACGTCACGTTTCATGGCCCCCAAGGTCCACGTACCCTACAATTTTTGCCTATGTGGATGGTTGAAGGGGGAAATCTACAAAGTAAAACCAGGAGACGAATTGATCGTTCAGATCTCTACATCTACATCATACTCCGCAAGCCGCTTAATGGTGTGTGGCGGAGGGTACTTTCGGTACCACTTTCTGATCCCTCCAACCCTGTTCCACTCGCGAATAGTGCATGGAAAGAATGATTGTTGGTAAGCGCCTGTATTGGTTCTAATTTCTCGAATTTTCTCCTCGTGGTCAATATGCGAGATGTATGGGGGGGGGGGGAAGTAATACGTTGTCCGACTCCTCCTGAAAAGTGCGGTCCGGAAATTTCAAAAGTAAATCTCTCCGTGATGCACAACGCCTCTCTTGTAGCGTCTGCCATTACAGTTTGTTTAGCATCTTCGTAACGCTCTCTAGCCAGCTAAACGATACTGTGACGAAACGCGCCACTCTTCTCTATCTCCTCTATCAGTCCTACCTGATAGGGATCACAGATAGATGAAGAATGTTCAAGAATCGGGCGAACATGCGCCTTATAAGCCACTTCTTTCGTGGATGAGTCACATTTCCTTAAGATTTTTTCGCTGACTGTGAGTCTGGTGTCTGCTTTTCCCATTATCTGCTTTATATGATCATTCCACTTAAGGTCGCTCTGGATAGTTACGCCTAGATATTTTACGGCAGACGCTGTCTCCAGATGTTTGTCAAAATCGCACGCAGTCGAGCTACATGGGTTGTCAGGAGAACTCTAAAGTATACTGGGAGGTTGAGTTTGTGAAAATAAAATCACTTGCTTTTGCTTAACACATTGTAATGGGAGATCTAGCATTACTTTTCCTCAACAGTAGTTGTCGATACCTGTACTATATTTCGAATTTTGGACAGGTCAGTATTATTTGAGTTGCTTTACTGAAAACATTAATATAATTTTATAAACAGTATTTCAAGTCAAAATTTATGAAAAGGAAATAATTTATAAAATATTTTAGTTTCGATGTTATAATCGATAAGTACTAGTTTTCAATGTACAGTTAAAATTGTTTTTTTAGAAACATTTGCAATTACGAATTATTGGCACACTTAAAGTTTCTATGAATCATTACGCAAATTTGTTTATTTCTGGATTAATTTATGAAATAATAATCGAAATTAATAATGTAACGAAAACTAGTCCGAATTCATTTGTTAAGAATGTAAACCTTTGGAATATTGTCATTTCCGGAGAGTGTGAGAATCGTAAGCATGCCTCTGATGTGATCGGGTGTATTTCTGTATATTTGTGCGAACAGTTTAATTTCGACTTTGTTAATGTGAAAAATCAAAATACTGTATGATATACTAAAATGTGAGAAAATATATTTACATCAAAAATTGCTGTTACAACAAACTTCAGATTTATTTAGTTCAAACAAACCGTGAGGGCCTGATGTGAGATTTTCAGCTTCAAGAATCAGACTCCTAGACAAACAGAACAGGAGTCATCTCAGTATGACAAGTTAAGTAAACTAGGAAGTTTATTCTAAACTTCGCTCCTCTCAAATCTTCATAAAAGACTTTGCTTAGTAATTACTTGGACTGGTCGTTGTTTAATGTGGACAATAGATGGAAGTAGGAAGGAGGGGGAGATTACAACTTTATGTGAATGTTTGTTTCGGTTACATTTTAATATCTGTAGCTTTGTAACAAATAGAAAATGGATGCATATTACATGGAATGTTTTATTCCAAGTGGTCTATATTATCACATGTTGAAAATATTTAACATTCCTCCTGAAACATGTTGTATTTCTCTGCTTTACCGAAAGCAAGTGCCGGGCATTAGGCTGACATCTCAAAGTAGTTACGAATACTATCGACAATCGAAACTGTAGGCTCGAAAGCAATATTTTGTCTCCTGAAAATATCTGCTAAGCTCTTTGTTTACTCACGTTATTTATATCAGCATCAAAATTCTCACTAGTAAACGAAGAGCCAGTATTCTCTTAACAGTATCAGTCAGCTGAGTGATCTTTTTCATCCTGAAAGAGGCGTGATGCTATTGAGCTGTGCCACGACCTATAGTAAATCATAGCCCGTATTTGAGGCAAGGATTCTGCTGCAAGGAACTGGTTAGTGATAGGGCGCACGTGTGCTGAGAAATACGGATTTGAGAGTACGGCGCGAGGCGAGGTGTAACGAGTTGAGAGGCGGCTGCCGACTGAAGCGGTGCGGTGTTAGCCAGTGGACTCCCGGCTTCCATGGCTCCTGCGTCCGATTTCTACGTCTACAACTACATCCATACTCCGCAAGCCACCTGACGGTGTGTGGCAGAGGGTACTGTGAGTACCTCTATCGGTTCCCCCTTCTATTCCAGTCTCGTATTGTTCGTGGAAAGAAAGATAGTCGGTATGCCTCTGTGTGGGCTCTAATCTCTCTGATTTTATCCTCATGGTCTCTTCACGAGATATACGTAGGAGGGAGCAAAAACTGCGGTGAAGGTATGTTCTCGAAACTTCAACAAAAGCCCGTACCGAGCTACTGAGCGTCTCTCCTGCAGAGTCTTGCACTGGAGTTTATCTATCATCTCCGTAACGCTTTCGCGATTACTAAATGATCCTGTAACGAAGCGCGCTGCTCTCCGTTGGATCTTCCCTATCTCTTCTATCAACCCTATCTGATGAACGGATCCCACACTGGTGAGCAATATTCACGCAGTGGGCGAACAAGTGTACTGTAACCTACTTCCTTTGTTTTCGGATTGCATTTCCTCAGGATTCTTTAAATGAATCTCAGTCTGGCATCTGCTTTACCCACGATCAACTTTATATGACCATTCCATTTTAAATCACTCCTAATACCTACTCCCAGATAATTTATGGAATTAACTGCTTCCAATTGCTGACCTGCTATATTATAGCTAAATGGTAAAGGATCTTTCTATGTATTCGCAGCGCATTACACTTGTTCACATTGAGATTCAATTGCCATTCCCTGCACCATGCGTCAGTTCGTTGCAGATCCTCCCGCATTTCAGTACAATTTTCCATTGTTACAACCTCTCGATATACTACAGCATCATCCGCAAAAAGCCTCAGTGAACTTCCGATGTTATCCACAACGTCATTTATGCATACTGTGGATAGCAACGGTCTTGCGACACTCCCCTGCGGCACACCTGAAATCACTATTACTTCGGAAGACTTCTCTCCATTGAGAATGACATGCTGCGTTCTGTTATCTAGGAATCCAATCAAATAATTGGTCTGATAGTCCATATGCTCTTACTTTGTTCATTAAACGACTGTGGGGAACTGTATCGAACGCCTTGCGGAAGTCAAGAAACACGGCATCTACCTGGGAACCCGTGTCTATGGCCCTCTGAGTCTCGTGGACGAATAGCACGAGCTGGGTTTCACACGATCGTCTTTTTCTAAACCCATGCTTATTCCTACAGAGTAGATTTCTAGTCTCTAGAAAAATCATTATACTCCAACACAATATGTGGCCACACAAGACCCGGAGTGTGGACTGTGTGACGCAGGTTGGGACTTCTGGTAGGGGCGGAGGAGAGGGGACCCAAGAGTCCGGTGTACCCTCAGGAGGATCGGCTGTTGAAGAGGTGACCTGTTGGAATTACGTCCGCTGGCCCTTCTGCTGCCACCTTTCAGATTTGCTGTCTTCGAGGCCGACTAAGAATCCGGTGAGGACATACTTGGTGTACAATTATTCGAACTACGGTTCCGTTTCTGTGCTGCAATTAAGTGGTGGCCGATATGTTAATTCGACGGCTGTTAATTGCTTTGCAGTAACGGTCGCTAGTGGTGTTGTCGGTTATCGATATCGGAGCTAGTTCTATAGATGGTTCTGCTCAACTTCCCTGTATTGCAAGTGTTCCCGGATTTGCGGCACTTGTGCACACGCTAAGGTATTCTATGTGTGATTGATCATATAGCGCCATTCTTATCCATAATCTATGAGAGCTCATTGGAACAGCGGAAAGTTCCACGGGACTGGAAGAAGGCCCAGGTCATAGCAATCTGTAAAAAGGGTAGAAAATCGGATGCACATAATTACCGGCCAATTTCACTGACATTGATTTGTTGTAGAACCATGGAACATATTTTGTGTTCAAACATAATGACCTTTCTAAACTCTGAGAAGCTCATTTGCAGAAACCAGCACGGTTTTAGGAAACAGCGGTCATGTGAGACACAGCTGGTCCTTTTGTGCATGATATATAACAGGCTCTAGATGCCGCCTCCCAGGTTGATGTCGTGTTTCTCGACTTTCGAAAGGCGTTCGACTCAGTTCCGCACTGTCGCTTACTACATAAAGTGCGCGCCTACGGTCTATCCGATGACATATGCGGTTGGATAGAAAGTTTTCTAACGGACAGGGTGCAGTATGTCGCCCTGAACGGGGTGACTTCGACAGAAACAAGAGTAACTTCAGGTGTGCCCCAGGGCAGCGTAATAGGTCCTCTGCTTTTTTACGATTTACATAATCTGGTTGATGGTATTGGCAGTGGCCTTAGATTGTTTGCCGATGATGCTGTAGTCTACAGGAAAGTAATATCACACGTAAGTTGTGAACAAATCAATGAGGATTTGTAGAAAATAAATGCGTGGTGTAATGGGTGGCAGTTATCTCTCAATATTAGTAAGTGTAACCTAGTGCGTATAACAAGGCGAAAATCCCCATTAATGTACGATTACAAAATAAATGCCCAGTCTTTGGAAGTGGTAACGTCCGTCAAGTATCTGGGTGTGACAATTGAAATGATCTCAAATGGAATAATCAGATTACACAAGGAACGGGTGAGGCGAACTCTAGATTGAGGTTTATTGGTAGAATCCTGAAGCGATGCAGTCCTTCAACAAAGGAAATAGCTTACAATACGTTAGTTCGTCCGGTCTTGGAGTATTGTTAGTCTGTATGGGACCCTTACCAGTTGGGTCTGATTCAAGAGATTGAGAAGGTCCAAAGAAGAGCAGCAAGATTCGTGACTGGTGCATTTACCCATCGCAAGAGCGTTACAAATCTCATAGAAAGTTTGAAGTGGGACACTCTTGCAGATAGACGGCACGCTAAACAGAAGGGGCTGCTCACTAAATTCCGAAATCCGATCTTCACCGAGGATGTACAGCATATATTATATCCACCAACTTTCAAATCGCGCTATGATCACCATTCAAAGACAAGGGAAATAGGAGCTCGTACTGAGGCGTTCAGACAGTCGTTTTTCCCTCGCACGATCCGCGAGTGGAAAAGAGGGGAGGAAATATGACTTTGGCGCGAATTGTGCCCTCCGCCACACACCGCTTGGTGGCTAGCGGAGTATATATGTAGATATTAGATCATAATGCCAGTGGCTACCTGGCCGTTAGCCTGCGGTTCCCGGTCGTGTTGACGTTGCTGATTATTTTACATGTCGTGGTTATTGATTTTACTGTAGTGTTTGCTTATCTTAAACTGTGAAACCGAGCGAAGCTATTTGCATGGGGCTGCTCTGCTGCGCAACTTACTTCCATTTCGCGGGAAGATGAAAGCGCAAATTAGCCAGTAGAATGGTAATGCATTGGTTCTGGGGTGTGACTAATCAGTTTTAAAAGTAGTGTGAGCGAGGCTACATAAATTCTCTGGCACCTTCTGCTACTTTTATGCGCTCTCTTCTCCCTTGTTAAATTTTGTCATTAGTTCAACCTGACTTCTTTCTAGAGGTCCTCGCGAGTCGTTTACTATTCCGTGGGAAGGAGACCCAGATAATATCTTAACAGTAATTACTGATTGCGTTCGCTCATCTGAAGATTTTGTTTCGTCCATCTAAGCTGGACTCCCACCTGATGTTGCGGTCGGTGCCTTGAATTGGTATTTAATTGT
Source organism: Schistocerca americana (assembly GCF_021461395.2). Classification (NCBI taxonomy): domain Eukaryota; kingdom Metazoa; phylum Arthropoda; class Insecta; order Orthoptera; family Acrididae; genus Schistocerca; species Schistocerca americana. Next base: position 484,522,933 of record NC_060126.1, on the reverse strand, counting down.
TATGTGTATTTCTGAGAGAGTATTTTGTATATCAGAGACATGTTCTGCTCCCGTGCTTAGCCTAAAGGTCCGTGCGGCGGGTCGATTGGCCAGTCGGGGCTGTAAACAATACTGCACTACAACCTGGGCGGCTGAGGCTGTTTGCACTCATTCTGATTATGCTGTATTTATGACACTGCTGTTATTCTGTAACTGCTCTTGTTGGTAAATTTTTATTTTAGCTTTGGTGCAGCTCTGGAGCACTTGATTTCTCTCCTTTTCGGTTTCTAATTAGCAAAGTTAATTATCATTTCTGTGAGGTCTAGAAGCTGCTTAATAATGCCGGCCGGCGTGGCCGAGCGCTTCTAGGTGCTACAGTCTCGAGCCGCGCGACCGCAACGGTCGCAGGTTCGAATCCTGCCTCAAGCATGGCTGTGTGAGATGTCCTTAGGTCAGTTAGGTTTAAGTAGTTCTAAGTTCCAGATGACTGATGATCTCAGCAGTTAAGTCCCATAGTGCTCAGAGCCATTTGAACCATTTGCTTAATAATCCTTGTTAAATTACATTCAGTTTGGGCGTTGGTTCGCCTTTAGCACTTCACAATAAATGTTCATTTGTTATTTCAAAGCTCTAAAGAAGCCTACAGGCTTTCGTTCTGTATTAATCGAAATATTGTTATCACTGCAAAACTGTTTTAAGTATTCTCTGCTGGCGGGTGTGGCTGAGCGGTTCTAGGCGCTTCCGTCTGGAACCGCGCGTCCGCTACGGTGGCAGGTTCGAATCCTGCCTTCGGCATGGATGTGTGCGATGTCCTTAGTTTAGCTAGGTTTAAGTAGTTCTAAGTTCTAGCGGACTGATGACCTCAGATGGTGAGTCCCATAGTGCTCAGAGCCAGTTTAGTATTCTCTGAAGATAACATTTCAGTCTTGTTGTGTAATTTTCAATAAATTGTCTCATGCATTTTACGAATGGTGCTTAATCTCCGTTTGGGTCCAACCCTTCTAACTTTCGAGCAGTCAATAAATCACAGGATGCGTACCAGCTAAACCAACATCTTTTGGTTACTTGAGCACTACCACACAACGAACAGCACAAAATACACACTAATTGTATAGAAATCAATGAACGCTTTGGTGATTAATAAATGTTATTTATTCACTGAAGATTCATAAACACTGAAGCGCCAAAGAAACTGGTATAGGGATGCGTATTCAAATACAGTGATATGCAAACAGGCAGAATACGGCACTCCGGTCGGCAACGTCTATATAAGACAACAAATGTCTGGCGCAGTTGTTAGATCGGTTACTGCTCCTACGATTGCACGTTATCATGATTTAAGTGAGTTCGAACGTGGTCTTATAGTCGGCACAAGAGCGATCGGACACAGCATCTCCGTGGTTGCAATGACATGGAAACATCGAATCTCCGAGATTGCTGCAAGCCGGAAAAAGATCCTGCAAGAAAGGGACCAATGATGATTGAAAAGAATCGTTCTATGTGACGGAAGTGTCAACCTGACGAAAATTACTGCAGATTTCAGTGCTGGGCCATCGACAAGTGTCAGCATGCGAACCGTACAGCGAAACATTATCGATGTGGGCTTTTGGAGCCGAAGGCCCACTCGTGTACCCTTCATGACTGCACAACACAAATCTTTACGCTTCGCCTGGGTCCATCAAAACCGGCACTGGACTGTTGATGACTGCAAACATGTTGCCTGGTCGGATGAGTCTCGTTTCAAATAGTATCGAGCGGATCGAGGTAATCTCATGAATCCATGGACCCTGCATGTCAGCAGGGGATTGACCGAGCTGGTGGAGGCTCTGTAACGATATGGGGTGTGAGCGATGGGAGTGATATGGGACCCCTGATACGTATAGATACGACTCTGACAGGTGACACGTACGTAAGCATCCAGTCTGATCACCTACATCCATTCATGTCCATTGAGCACTGGGCAATTCCAGCAGGACAATGCGACACCACACACGCCCAGAATTGCTACAGAGTGGCTCTAGGAACATTCTTCTGAGTCTGAACACTTCCGCTGGCTACCAAACTCCCCAGACAGGAACATTATTGATCACACGTGGGATGCCTTGCAACTTCATGTTCAGAGGAGACCTCCACCCCTCGTAGGATTTATGGGCAGCCCTGCAGGATTCATGGTGCCAATTCCCTCTAGCACTACTTCGGACATTAATCGAGTCCATGCCACGTCGTGTTCCGGCACTACTGCGTGCTCGCGAGGGCCCTACACGATATTAGGCAGGTTGACCAGTTTCTTTGGCTCTATATATATGAGTACACGCGCTCCTCTGGTTGTCATTCGGCAACGGCATAATCGCAAAGCAATGTTTTGAGAAGTTTTGTATTTGCATTCATTGCCCCCTTAAGCTTTCACCCTCACTGATAAGTATCATCAGGAAGAAAATACGGAATTGCAAATCTATGTGATCACTTTGTTTCTCACCCAAAGAAGTGTGAGTAGTAACTCACTATCTCAATGTTTCTTTTCTTTTTTTCAATTATGAAACATATGAAAAGTAGATTCTTACACAGTGAAATTACTGTAATTCTAAAATTCTGCAGTGATTAGCTTCATGCTTATGTCTTTCTCACTTCGTTACATGTTACTTCAAGCAGAAATCATCTGCAATGTGAGCGCCAGCTGCTGTCGAAATTCACCTTCGACGACAAATAACTTCTATATTATGAAACTGTGAATTTGCGTTTGTGATGAGACGATTTTAAGAGCTTCAACAGGGCATAATATGAATTACTCACATGCTGCCCGAAGTGAAAACGCAGTTAATCAGTCCCTTGTGATTGTGTGGTGGCGCAGTTGTCTCCCGGCTCTCATCTCTTTGCACGTTGCTCCGCTGTTTGGGTGGTGCTACTCGCGTAAAACAGAATTACAACGTATTTCGTGTGCTGTAGTCATGTCTGCACATCCACCTGAAGAGGAACTCAGTCAGCAGAAGTGCATATTTCCTTACGCAAGGCTACACCAGGTTATTTGGTGTTTCTCGAGCGTGCTGATCAAATGGTTCGTCTGTACGTAATGACTTGGCTAGCGACAACCAAGGAAACTGCCGGAAAATAAAGAGGAAGGAGGCACAGCTCCGCTAACGATACACTAATTATTGCCTTCCTTAAGAGCTGTGCGGCCTTGCGTGTCGAGAAGTGGCTTACACTTGACCATCATGTTGCTTCCTAAGAAGAAGTACTGTATACAAAAGAAAAATTCACGAATTTTAATCAGTACCTACTACTGCAGGACTTGTATAATTATCAGCGTTAACGGGGCTCCCAATTAAAGTTTCTACATGTTCGATTCATGTACGATGCTAAAATACGAAAAATTCGACCATGCTGATATTGAGAGAACAAAATAAAGCGCGACAAAATGACAGAAGACCTGTTTCTGACAGCAGAATGCCAGGGAACCTCGCCCTCAATCTGTAGGTGGAGAAATTAGCCTCTGCTGTGTTTGAAGCAAAAATCACGTTCCTCTCTCACCATCTCTTTTCAAGGACGACTCTATGATTAAATTGTTTGTTGATAAAGTTTTAAACATGGCTGCGTTGTCAGCAACCGTTGCAAAGTAAAATTAAACCAATAACAGCCCTGGGTCACAAAAATGAGGACTTTTTGATCTTGGTTTCGGCCACTACTAAGAGTGCATTCATCAGAAATAAAGCATTTAAACTGGCCTGTAACGTAACTACAAAGTTTGAGGAAAAGCTTTTTTAAGTGTAAGTACTGACTAGCAGTATAAAAAGAAAAGGCATAGTACTTACATGTAACGTATAAAATAAATGTCAAGCGATAAAGATTTAGTCACAAAATTTTAAAATAGAAAACATAGAAGGCAAGCCGCTATGGGCTGCTCACACATGTCGAGCTGCAGTAGCAACAGGCTGAGGCGTCCGCGTAAGCAATTGCGGGCAGCTGAACACTACGCCAAAAGTGCCTTCTAGTAGCCGCAAATACAAACAGGCTACTAAACACTCAAAATATAGACAGACGAATATTGTGATGAACATTATTTAATACATGAAGGAAGAAGCAATATTTTATCTGACAGCAGCAGACATTTGCTACATAAGAACTTAGAAGTACTGTTTAAAGGCTGGAAACGCCATTACAGAATTACAAAGGGAGCTGAATAACTCAGCGAGTAGAAAAACGGTATAACGTGAAATGTAGTTAATATAAACATTTAATTAACAAAAAATTGTAAATCGACTTAGATAGAAAAAATATTTTGGTAAGTGCACAAGGGAACAATAAACCAAATATCAAGTAACGGCTTTATACCGTTGAAGAAGCTTGTATTACGTAATTGTAGCTGCTCATTAAGAATGAGGCCATCGTTTAGAGAAAGATGTTTAAAATTTTCTAATTCTTCGACAATATCTAATCTATACCCTTTCTTCTCAGTGTGCAAAATTTTGATACCGTGAACAGCTGACATTTTCATTAACTCTCTAGAAGAAAAGTTCTTCAACTGTTTCTCAGCTACAGGGCTAGGCATTCTCTTCTGCCGGCCGAAGTGGCCGTGCGGTTAAAGGCGCTGCAGTCTGGAACCGCGAGACCGCTACGGTCGCAGGTTCGAATCCTGCCTCGGGCATGGATGTTTGTGATGTCCTTAGGTTAGTTAGGTTTAACTAGTTCTAAGTTCTAGGGGACTAATGACCTCAGCAGTTGAGTCCCATAGTGCTCAGAGCCATTTGAACCATTTGAACCTTCTTTACCCTGCCACAGCACTCATATGAAAAGAACTTTATGGGTCCATAAAATTTTGATAGTTGACTTATGTCAAACTGAAATAACGCAGAACTAATTTAACACCGCAGATCGGCTTTTACATGCACAAAACTTTTGCATTTACTTCTGTACTACAACATGGGGTTTCCAGGACCCTTCTGAAGGTAGCGCTGACACTCTACAGCACATTTCTCCCTGATACATCACTTTATAAACTACGTTTTCGCCTCACACCGGATTCTACGTGCGTATTTTAAGTGTATAAGTAAGATAGCGGATGAAGATATCAAGAGATCGAGATCTTAGGAATGCATCGTAAAAATTTCAGCCATTTGCTGTGCTTAGGTGTCTTGGAACTCGTAGCTCGGTTTCGCTACACAAAACCTGTGGTTTGGTGTTTCTTGATTACGATAAAGGTTTCTGATAACTTGAAAATAGCACTTCTAGAGAATATACCATTAAAATTTGAGCAATTTGCTGTGGTTACTTGTTTAGATATCCGCTGCTGACAACGAAAAAATGGTGAAAAATGCTTTTTCGGGTTTCCTCAGGAAGAGCCCATAAACTACATGGTGCCTCCATTAGCTCCTTAAAGCGCAGCGCAGACCAGATATAATGCAAACAGAACCAACCGATATGCTCCATTTGCCCAATCTGTAGGAAGTTTGTGATATTCAAACATGGTCACTGTACTGTAAAATTATACCAGTATAAGATGATCCTTCCGTAGAGTATAAAAATGCTCCATAGCGCAAGGACTATCCAAAACACTTGACCCTTCCTCTCTATCATCAACAGATTCCCAGCAATGAGCCCCGGAAAAACCCCGTATTATGAGCGGCGTTGTGGAATATATTGGCTGTGCTACGTTCAGAAGTTGATACCAGCTGAAGCTACTGCTTTATGTTAAATATTCAATACTACACTTGCGGGACATTATATATTTTCTTACATTTGCGTTACATAAATATGTACTGAAATTTGGTTTCACAAGACAGAGCAGATCTGGTTACGGTTGTGGAAGGGGCTGTAATCAATTACTGTTAGTTGCACAAAACACACAAACTTTTATTTTCCTAAGAACCACTTAATTACATATTGCCTTAAAAGGATCAAATTAAAACAATTTGACTGAAGGCCTAGTTAAGAAAACTTGTGATACCTCCTGGGCTGAAGGCCCAAAACCACACCAAAAACAAGAACGGCTGAAGGCCTGAATACAAGTTATAAAAAATTACTTTAAAGAATACATGCGGCTGAAGGCCTTATTTAAAAAAAAAATTTCACGCAAATACTCGGCTGAAGGCCACACACAAGTTATTGAACAACTCAGGGCTTAGGGCTTAGGGCCTGGATAACAAGAATTTCAGTTAGAGCAAATTAAAAAAAAAGTAATTTTAAACATATCAATTTTCAAAATTTTAATTTAAGACAGCTGAAGGCCTTATCTTAAAAACATTTCACATAAAGGTTCCGCTGAAGGCCACCCACTGGACATTGAACAACTCAGGACTTAGGGCCTGGATGCCAATAGCACTACGTTTTCCAAATTGGCGTCTAAGAACAGCCAAGGCACAATAACCACTCTTAAGAGTCTAGGTCTAGGGGTAGCGTCTTTGATTCATAATCAAAACGTCTTCGGTCCCGGGTTCGATCCCCGCCACTATCTAAATTTTGATAAATAATCAGCATTGGCGGCCGAAGACTTCCGGGATAAGAAGTCAGCCTCATTCTGCCAACGGCCTTGTCAAAGAGGGCGGAGGAGCGGATAGAGGTTCAGGGCACTCTCTTGTCCTAGGGCTGGAAAATTGCCCCTAAAGGCGGAAGAATCAGCAATGATCAACGACATGAGAATGCAGAAGGCAATGGAAACCACTGCATTAAAGACACGTAACGTGTATCCACAGGACATGTGGCCTGTAATTGAAGAAGTGTCATGATGATCTCTCCATTGGCAAAAGATTCCGGAATAGTCCCCCATTCGGATCTCCGGGAGGTGACTGCCAAGGGGGAGGTTACCATGAGAAAAAGATTGAATAATCAACGAAAGAATAACGTTCTACGAGTCGGGGCGTGGAATGTCAGAAGCTTGAACGTGGTAGGGAAACTAGAAAATCTGAAAAGGGAAATGCAAAGGCTCAATCTAGATATAGTAGGGGTCAGTGAAGTGAAGTGGAAGGAAGACAAGGATTTCTGGTCAGATGAGTATCGGGTAATATCAACAGCAGCAGAAAATGGTATAACAGGTGTAGGATTCGTTATGAATAGGAAGGTAGGGCAGAGGGTGTGTTACTGTGAGCAGTTCAGTGACCGGGTTGTTCTAATCAGAATCGACAGCAGACCAACACCGACAACGATAGTTCAGGTATACATGCCGACGTCGCAAGCTGAAGATGAACAGATAGAGAAAGTGTATGAGGATACTGAAATGGTAATGCAGTATGTAAAGGGGGACGAAAATCTAATAGTCACGGGCGACTGGAATGCAGTTGTAGGGGAAGGAGTAGAAGAAAAGATTACAGGAGAATATGGGCTTGGGACAAGGAATGAACAAGGAGAAAGACTAATTGAGTTCTGTAACAAGTTTCAGCTAGTAATAGCGAATACCCTGTTCAAGAATCACAAGAGGAGGAGGTATACTTGGAAAAGGCCGGGAGATACGGGAAGATTTCATTTAGATTACATCATGGTCAGACAGAGATTCCGAAATCAGATACTGGATTGTAAGGCGTACCCAGGAGCAGATATAGACTCAGATCACAATATAGTAGTGATGAAGAGTAGGCTGAAGTTCAAGACATTAGTCAGGAAGAATCAATACGCAAAGAAGTATACGGAAGTACTAAGGAATGACGAGATACGTTTGAAGTTGTCTAACGCTATAGATACAGCAATAAGGCAGTACAGTTGAAGAGGAATGGACATCTCTAAAAAGGGCCATCACAGGAGTTGGAAAGGAAAACATAGGTACAAAGAAAGTAGCTGCGAAGAAACCATGGGTAACAGAAGAAATACTTCAGTTGATTGATGAAAGGCGGAAGTACAAACATGTTCCGGGAAAATCAGGAATACAGAAATACAAGTCGCTGAGGAATGAAATAAATAGGAAGTGCAGGGAATCTAAGACGAAATGGCTGCAGGAAAAATGTGAAGACATCGAAAAAGATATGATTATCGGAAGGACAGACTCAGCATACAGGAAAGTCAAAACAACCTTTGGTGACATTAAAAGCAACGGTGGTAACATTAAGAGTGCAACGGGAATTCCACTGTTAAATGCAGAGGAGAGAGCAAATAGGTGGAAAGAATACATTGAAAGCCTCTATGAGGGTGAAGATTTGTCTGATGTGATAGAAGAAGAAACAGGAGTCGATTTAGAAGAGATAGGGGATCCAGTATTAGAATCGAAATTTAAAAGAGCTTTGGAGGACTTACAGTCAAATAAGGCAGAAGGAATAGATAACATTCCATCAGAATTTCTAAAATCATTGGGGGAAGTGGCAACAAAACGACTATTCACGTTGGTGTGTAGAATATGAGTCTGGCGTCATACCATCTGACTTTCGGAAAAGTATCATCCACACAATTCCGAAGACGGAAAGAGCTGACAAGTGCGAGAATTATCGCACAATCAGCTTAACAGCTCATGCATCGAAGCTGCTTACAAGAATAATATACAGAAGAATGGGAAAGAAAATTGAGAATGCGCTAGGTGACGATCAGTTTGGCTTTAGGAAAAGTAAAGGGACGAGAGAGGCAATTCTGTCGTTACGGCTAATAATGGAAGCAAGGCTAAAGAAAAATCAAGACACTTTCGTAGGATCTGTCGACCTGGAAAAAGCGTTGGACAATATAAAATGGTGCAAGCTGTTCGAGATTCTGAAAAAAGTAGGGGTAAGCTATAGGGAGAGACGGGTCATATACAATATGTACAACAACCAAGAGGGAATAATAAGAGTGGACGATCAAGAACGAAGTGCTCTTATTAAGAAGGGTGTAAGACAAGGCTGTAGGCTTTCGCCCCTACTCTTCAATCCGTACATCGAGGAAGCAATGATGAAAATAAAAGAAAGGTTCAGGAGTGGAATTAAAATTCAAGGTGCAAGGATATCAATGATACGATTCGCTGATGACATTGCTATCCTGAGTGAAAGTGACGAAGAATTAAATGATCTGCTGAACGGAATGAACAGTCTAATGAGTACACAGTATGGTTTGAGAGTAAATCGGAGAAAGACGAAGGTAATGAGAAGTAGTAGAAATGAGAACAGCGAGAAACTTAAAATCAGAATTGATGGTCAGGAAGTCGATGAAGTTAAGGAATTATTCTACCTAGGCCGTAAAATAACCAATGACAGACGGAGCAAGGAGGACATCAAAAGCAGACTCGCTATGGCAAAAAAGGCATTTCTGGCCAAGAAAAGTCTACTAATATCAAATACCGGCCTTAATTTGAGGAAGAAATTTCTGAGGATGTACGTCTGGAGTACAGCATTGTATGGTAGTGAAACATGGACTGTGGGAAAACCGGAACAGAAGAGAATCGAAGCATTTGAGATGTGGTGCTATAGACGAATGTTGAAAATTAGGTGGACTGATAAGGTAAGGAATGAGGAGGTTCTACGCAGAATCAGAGAGGAAAGGAATATGTGGAAAACACTGATAAGGAGAAGGGAGAGGATGATAGGACATCTGCTAAGACATGAGGGAATGACTTCCATGGTACTAGAGGGAGCTGTAGAGGGCAAAAACTGTAGAGGGATTGGAATATGTCAAGCAAATAATTGAGGACGTAGGTTGCAAGTGCTACTCTGAGATGAAGAGGTTAGCACAGGAAAGGAATTCGTGGCGGGCCGCATCAAACCAGTCAGTAGACTGATGACAAAAAAAAAAAAAAAAGAAGAAAAAAATATGAACAAACAACCAAAAGGCTGTCGAACTACATGCCGTGCCAGACAGCATCAACACCGTGAGGAAAAACACTGCCGGAAATCTACGCTAATGACCAGGGCAAGTAAGTGGGGCGTTAACGACCACAAGGCAAAAAATATCGCTGGCATACTTGACTGATAAGTAACAATCAAGGAAGACGGCTGCAAAATTTCGCCGTCTCCAAGACACCATATGTTGCTGCTAGCCGGAACGGTCCAGGAAGCAACAACTGCCAATAAATGAAGAGATGTCACAGCAGTTGAGGTTTCATAACAGGTTGACTGATCACACAACTTCAGTGTCCAGGTTCAGTGGGTAATGAACTTTGTAGCTCTTGCAGCTAGAACCTCACAATTCGACCGCGCTTGCACTCCGCCAGCGGTCCTGGCCTGACCTCGCACTGCAGAGACTTCTTCGCTGCTCTGTCCCAACCAACCAACTGCCACATACAGCACCACACGGAAACATCGCTGTCACACCAAAGATGGTACAGCAGTACTAGTATCGATAAGCGCTGCTGCTGCCACTGACAGCAATTCGTTATGGTAGTAACTCAGGGAGGAATAAGACGAACTCGATTGCAACAAAATGCCAAAGAACATACGGCATCAACGCGAGCTGGGCACGGCTCAACCTCCCCCCCTCAAACACCAACCCAGGGGGTAGCTCAACAATTAGGCTAACCAAATTTAATTTGGCGAAGGTGGACCCCGTTATCCTTAACCAGTAGATTAACTGGGTCTAAAATACGCCAATGGTGCAAGGATCCAAAAAACGGGGGGTGAATTTACTAAGATTTTTGACATGCATCTGCCTCCTGGGAAAATTACGGACATAGACCTGATCTCCTGGCCTTCCCCTAAAGGCTCACTGATTACGATTGTAACGCTGAGCTTGTTTGCTATGGGCCCTGAGAATATTATATCTGGCACAGTCCCAGTTCTCCTTAACGACTTGAGGGGTAATATCCGCCAGACCTAGATCTTGAATTCCCCACAAGTTCGAAATGGGGGAATTAACAAGATAAGCAAGGATCAAGGAGGCCGGAGTAGCTTTCAAGGCCTCATGATTGGCGGCATTGAAAATAAAACTAAGCCAAGGAAGACTAGAATCCCACTTACTATGCGTCTTCTGATGTTAAATAATCAATGCGGATTTAACATTTCGATTGAACCTCTCTGTAAAAGATTCCTGCGGATAATATGGTGTAGTAGTGACTTGATTGACACCGTTGTGGAAACAAGAGGCCTTGAAGGGAGCAGAAAGGAAAGCGGGCGCATTATCACTGACGATTTGTTTGGGAGGTCAAAAACCACTGAAAACATTAGTTAAATGCGAAATAGTGGTGGTAGCAGTCACGTTATGGTTCGGAAGGAGCCAGGTAAATCGCGAAAACCGATCAATAATAACCAATATGTACCGATGACCTCTCTTAGTACAAGGTAAGGGCTCTACATAATCGATATAGAGTTTGTGCATAGGACAGGATTCTCGCTCAGAACTCAGCAGACCCTGTTGAAGAGCATTTTTAGGTTTGGCTACATTACACAACCGACATCGAGAAACCATCTCTCTCACGTCGCGGTCCATGGAGGGCCAAGTCAAATGCTCCTTAACTTTTCCCAAGATCTTATAAGTTCCTAAGTGCCCACCAACCAACGAATCATGCAAATAATGAAAAACCGGGCGCGTCAGAGCCACTGACAAACAGATCTTGAATTGCTTAGCACGTCCCACCCTTTCACACAAAATGCCCTTCTTAATAACGTACTCATCCAACAGTTCCCCAGCCAAAAGGCGGTGCTTAACTAATGCCCAAGTAGGGTCCTGATCCTGATGCTGAGCATCATCAAATAAAAGAGGAATCTCACCTAACACAATACAACTAAGACTGCCTCCCTCTGTTTCCCATTTGCTCTCACTAGGTGTAGATTCAGTGAACATCCGGCTGAGGACATCCGCAAGGACATTTTCAGTGCCTTTTACGTGTTTAACTTCAAATTGAAATGCAGAAATGCGTACTGCCCACCTGGCGAGACGGCCAGTTTTACGTGACCTGGCTAAATACTGGCTGAAATACCCGATGATCGAGGTAAAAGCGGCACTTCTCTAGCGCGAACAAAACGGCCAACGACGAGATGCATACGCTAATGGCTGCCTCTGACCTTCGAACTCCTGGAGGAGGACAGCCAAAATACCCGCATTAGATGCGTCAGTTTGGACAGTAAACCTGTTATTAAAGTCCGGTACTCCGAGAACGGGAGGGTTGGCTGTAGCTGCCTTAATGTGCTCAAACGCGGCCTCTTGGGCAGGTCCCCATTCAAAACGCACTCCTTTCCGGCGCAATTCATTTAAGGGAGCCGCCAACTGAGCAAAATTAGGGACAAAATGCCTAAAATAATTCGCCATGCCTGTGAACCTAGCAATTCCACGTTTATCAGTAGGCAGAGGCAGAGCTCTTAATGCTTAGTTCGTTCCTGTCCGATGCGAATACTCTGACCTGATACTAGGTGATCTAAGAAGAACACCTGATGCCTGGCTAACGTCATTTTACTGGGTTTAACAGTTAACCCGGCTCCCTGCAACCTCAAAAAATCTTGCTAGATATGATCCAAATGGTCTTGAAACGAATGGCCATAAATTACTAAGTCGTCCAAATAAATATACACACAGACTAATTTCAAGTCCCCAAGGATATTATCCAGCAAACGAGTAAGAACAGCAGCCCCAGTAGCCAAACCAAAGGGAACCCTGTTAAACTCAAATAGATTCCAATCGGTACAAAATGCAGTAACATGTTTACATTAAAGGGAATCTGATAACAGGCTTGGTTCAAATCAAGGACAGTAAACCAATTACCACCGGCAAACCAAGTAAAGGAGTTATGAAGATCAGGTAGAGGAGCAGACTCGAGGACAACCTTAGCGTTCAGGAGCCGGTAGTCAACAACAGGCGTAAAATCCCATCCCTGACCCTTAGGGACAAGGAATATGGGGGAAGCATTTTGGATATTTTAGCTCTCAGTACCTTCACCTTAGGGGGTAAGAGGCGATATGGGGACTGCCCAACAGGAATATCATCATATAGATGGGTATGGCAATTAAGAACATGAGTAACGCCCAACATATCACAAAGAAGCTCAGGGAACCTCTGTAGCAAATCCTGTAACTGGGAGGCCTGATGTGGGGAGAGATGGGCGCGATCGAACTCATTAGGCACAGCCTCAACAGCCAGGAGCATTTGGAAGCAGAGTACTATAGAAACCAAACTTCGCCGCAGGGGTGAACTTAAAGAAGAAAATGTGCACGGAATAATCCAAGACTAACCCAGTTTTATTGATGAAATCATACCCCAAAATTAAATCGATCGGCAGCTTCTTTACCAAGGCTAATGACAAGGGCCAGGAGAAATCCCCAACCGATATACTCCCTCGGAACCAACCATGCAGAGGCAACACTTGGCCATTGGCCACCCGACATTTCTGCACCGGAGGAGGGACCGACTAAAGTTTCGTAACATGACCTAATTCAAGAAACCATTCGAAGCTCAATAGTGAAAGGGAGCTACCAGAATCCAAAAGGGCACAAATCGGTTCCGCACCTACTCGGAACAAATATAAGGCAAGGGCAGTGAAGAGGGAGCGACAACACGGGTACACCAAGTTTTAAAGGCTCGATCCCCAGGTCGCTGCCCAGCCTGGCGCCATTTATTGGCTCTGGCCGCGCGAGGTTGAACGCAAGAGCGCACCAAATGAGCCATGCTACTGCACCTGAAGCAACGCCGGGGTCCCATTTTAACGGCCTCCACCGATGTAGGCAGTTCGAAATTTGCCTTGACAATGCCCGTGGCCTGGCCCTTAACTTCACGACATACATCGTTCGCAAGCGGCAACGTAGATATCGCTACAACAGCGGCACTGAGCTCTTCCCAGGTTGAAGGACGATCACGAAAAACATAGTGCGATTTATCCGCCACTCGCGTTCCTCAAAGAACAGCAGACACCAACTCCATTTCTGGCAAATCGATCAACAAGGCCAAGCAGGCCGTCTGAACTCTGTCTACATATTGACATAACTCTTCTTTATCCTGCTGCATCTCCCACATGTAACGACACTCAAGCTGTTTCCGAACTCCGGTGGTCAGTCTCTGGTTAATGACAAGCTCCCGCAATTGCTGTAAGGAAAACCCTTCTGCCATGGCTCGGCATATGAGGTTCCACAACTGTCCTCTAGCTAACGGATACAATAGTGACAAAACTACTTGGTATGGAACGAGAAAGGCAGCAGCATGTTGTTCAAGACGAACCATCAACCATAATACGTTTTCGACCTGTTCAATTCGATTGTCAACTAATTCAGTAATATCTCGAAATAAATACGCCAGAGGTTTAGGCAATTCGGCAAACACTGCGTCTAATTTTGCAGAGGATATAACAACACCATCCCCGGGCTGGCTCCCTGTTCCGCCTTGATATAACAAGTCCCGCTCTTCAGTCCTCTTCCCATACAATTCTAAACGTGTAAGCTTACTGAAATGCATTAACCATAGACCCCAATCCCACGGTTATATTTCATGATGATCTTCCAAACCTAACATGCCTAAATCCGCTATCCGATTGGTTAAATGCACTAACTGTGCCCGCACCCTGTCCAACTGACTGCCACTAGGTTGAGTGCCTTCCAAAACAAAAATTCAAAGGCTGCTCCTGTCTCACCCACCACTTCCATTATGACGTCAACCGGGTGAGGAACGGTTGCATGCAAGCGGGCCACTACGTCCGGAACACTGCCCTGAATAGGCTGGCGCCTTATCGCAAACTCATAAACAAGGTGGTCCTTCCTCAACAGGCCAATCCCCGGGCACTGCCTGAGCGCCATCAAAATGAGTCACCTGAAACAATCAACAACCAAAATAATATGGTGCAACACTAACAGAAATAAAATTCAAACTAACAGTAAGTGGAATGGCAATATCACAATCGTAACAATGCTCTACTGCAAGTTGAAATCTGGTTTCGCAGGACAGAGCAGATCAGGGTATGGTTGTGGAGGCAGCCGTAGTCAGTTACTGTTAGTTGCACAAAAGACACAAACTTTTATTTTCCTAAGAACCACTTAATTACACATTGACTTAAAAGGATCATGTTAAAACAATATGGCTGATGGCCTAGTTAAGAAAACTTGCGATACCTCCTGGGCTGAAGGCCCAAAAACACACCAAAAACAAGAACGGCTGGAGGCCTGAACACAAGTTATAAAAAATTGCTTCAAAGAATACACGCGGCTGAAGGCCTTAGTTTAAAAAGAATATTTCACGTGAATACTCGGCTGATGGCCACACGCAAGACATTGAACAACTCAGGGCTTAGGGCTTGGATAACACGAATTTCAGATAGAGCAAATTTTCAAAAAAATTTGTTTTACACAAATCAATTTTCAAAATTTTGATTTAAGATGGCTGAAGGCCATATCTTAAAAAATATTTCACGTAAAAGTTCGGCTGAAGGCCACACACTGGACATTGAACAACTCAGGACTTAGGGCCAGGATAACAAGAAGTTCAGGTAGAACAGACTTTCAAAATTTTAGTTATTAAATAAATCAGTTTTCAAATTTTTAATTTAAGTTGGCTGAAGGCCTTATTAAAAAAAAAAAAAAAAACAGTTCCTTTCCACCCTTCAAGGCGACCTTGTCCCCATCTCTCAGCGTCCCCTCCCCCCCCCCCCCCCCCGCGTCCCCCCCCCCACCCGATGTTATCCTCAGTTCTCCCAACCTCCTTGGGCATATCACTGCAGAAGTTCTCGATTTCATTGGCTGCGACAAACTTCCTGTCGCTCTCACCATCTTCTTTGCTCCTCGGCCTCCCCCAGCTCCCCATTCTGTCGCCACTCCCATGGTCGCTCACGACTACTGCCATGCTGGCTGGAATGCATACAGGGAATCCGTCAATACCCTGGTTGGAAGCCACCCCTCCCCTTCCATTATCCTGATGACATCACTCATTTCTCATCCTTCCTCCAGTAAACTGATGCTCTGATGCTGTGGCAGCCCAAATTCCCACCAAACTTATCCATCCCCACGACCCTATCCTTCCTCCAGAGGCCACACTCCTTCTCTATGAATCCCACTGGCTCTACCGTTCCCTCCTCTACACTCGTGACTGGGTCACACTCCTCTGCCACCAGCAATTACAAATATATGTTCGAAACATTCTGACAGCAAAGAAACGCCAGGACTGGCGCCATACATGCACACACCTCAGCACCACCCTTCCTGTCAACTCCTCCAAGTACTGGTCTGCCTTCCACTGCCTTACTTTTAGCCATCCTGTCCCTCATTACTCATTCGTCCATGACAACCACCCTTTCCCTCACAACCTCAGTAAAGTTAACAATTTTGTTTCCCACCTCTCTGAAGTCTTCTCCTTAACCGATGACCCTCACTTTGATTACTCCCTCTTCCCCAATGTCCTTGACCACACCAATACCACTGTCCCACCACTTGTTTCCAGTGTCCAGTACTTCGACCAGTTACTACACTCAGAAATGAACGCTCCTATCACAGCACAAGACATTAAACTCATCCACCACTTCAAATGCAACACTGCCCCTGGTGACAATTGCATCACATGCTGCCTCCTCAAGGAATGCCATCTTTCCTTCCTTGCCAACCTTGCCACCCTGTACAACACCATCCTCTCAACTAGCTTTTACCCCAACCTGTGAAAACATCCCTTACCTGTTGTTCCTTAAACCTAACAAACCCCATTGCGACACCTCATCCTATCGTCCCGTCTCCCCATATGCCCCATCTCCATGTTTGGTAAGGCCTTCGACTCCATCCTCTCCTGCCATATCCATCACGACCTAACCTAACGCCATTTTCTTCCTCTTACCCAGCGTGGTTTCCAGCCCTCCAACTCAGCTGATGACCAGTTCTTAACCTTATGCACCTCTCTCCCTCCAACTTGACTCCCATTGCTATGCTATTTTTGTTTCCCTTGACCTCCAGAATGCCTGTGACTGTGTATTGCCTTCCGGGTTCCTTTTCAAGCTCCAAACCTATGCCCTTCCTATCAGCACCATATGTCTCATTGCCTTCTTCCTCTCCTACTGCCCATCCTATGTCCCCATTCATAATGCCAATTACTGCATCTTCTGCCCTATCATAGGTGTGCCTCAGAGCTTTGTCCTTTCTCCTCTCCTGTATCTCCTGTACACTACTGATATGTACAAACCACTCCTAGCTAACCATTTCCTTCAATATGCTGATGACACCGCTTTCCTTGCCCTCTATCCTACCCTTCAATGGTCCCAGCACTCTCTCTAAACCCACCTAAACCAGTTTATCGCATGGTGCAACCAGTGGCTGATTTGAATTACTTCTTCTAAAACCCATAAATCATTATAGAATGTACCACCCCTTCCTTCTGGCTCCATGATTTCTACCTCACCATCTATGACTGTCCTATCCAACTCACCCCCACCTTGAAACACCTTGGCCTCACCCTTGGACATCACCTCACATGGACTCCCTATCTCCTTACCATCCAAAGCCAGACATGGGGCTTGCATCCTTTCACCATTATTCATACCTAAAAATCCTTGATCTGTCCCATCCTTCGTCACGCCAGTGTTGTCTGGATCTCTGCCCCTTCTAAATTCCATAAAGCCCTCCAAATCCTAGAATGCCATGTGCTCCACCTCGCTTTGTGCATCTGTATTCCGTCCCCCATGAGGATCCTCTATGACCTCATCCCCTTCCCACATCTTCTCATTTTCCTTGAACACATCTGTATCATCTAACCAACTGCCGCCTTGATCCCGTAATCCTCTGGTGTCTCCTTTCCTCTCCACTCCACTCCTGCCCCTCCGCCTTTACCAATGTGTCCCACCCTCTCTCCAACTCTACACACTCCACCTCTTATCTGAAAGAAACTTCCAATGTCTCTTCACCATTGATGATGTGCTTCGCCTCAATATTTATCGTTGCTTCCAACTCTGACCCTCCTCTTCCCTCCTCTCCTCCCTTGGGATCAGATCCCTGTTCTTCCCCTACCCCTGTTTCCTTCCTCCTATGCCCACTGTCCTTCTCACTTCTCCCTTCCCAGTCCTTGCACTCCCTCCTAGGCTGCTCCCTCCCCACGTTCCATGTCTCCTGACCTCTGGTGTGCTACAGGCTCCCCCCTTCCTCCTCTTCCTGCCTATCCACCTCCATCAACTCTCCTTCTATCTTTCTCTCTTTCTCTCCCCCTCCTCTCTGAGAGCCCCCCCCCCCCTCCCCGTTTTTGGCAGGTCCTTCCAATTTTAATCCAGCTACGTTGTCGTGTTTTGGTGTTCGCCGTGTATGTAACATCAGTGCTATGTGTGTCCACTGTCGTCGTCTCGGTCTCGTGTTCTCTCATTACTGTGAATGCCGTTTTTAATTGTGCTCTTCGTGCCACCAGTATTTATGTGCTTCGTCTCCATCGAGTATTATTTTAATTAAATATGGATTTTATGTAAACGTGCCTCGTCAAAGTTCCCCTCTTTTTATATATTTTAACTCCCATCGTTTCCCCCTCTCATATGTAAACTTCATCTCTTACCCAACAGTTTATGTATGTACTGTTCTCCTGTGGCATTTCATGTAGTCTCTTGGCTGAAGAGCAGCGAATTGTGCCGCTGCCAGCCCACCCCTGAACACATGGGACAGGGGTATGAAATATCAATAAAGGAAAAATAAACCACTGCTGATTCATACAAATGCCAGTGCAGTTGATCCTGGACGTAACGATGGGCAATCGTCCCTTTTGACTGACATGCGTACTCCTTGTCACACTGGCGCTGAATGTTATAAATTCCCGAGATTGTCCTTAATGGATTGCAACATTCCCTTAATTTTTCTGGTTGGTTGGAAGACTAATCTCATTCCTTGCTTGTTTAGGCGAAACCATGGCTGTCGTTGCCCCGCAGAATGGAAGCCACGCCTCGGCTTGTTTGTACGGCATCGCGTCTTGGTTGTCTCAATAGCGTTGATCTAATGTCACGGCCAGAATACCCGTTCCTCCTGAACACCGTCCTCAGTTGCTTAATCTCGAAACTGAGGTGTTCCATGTCTGAACTAGTTCTGGGTCTGTGTACTAAGATGTTCAACATAGCACTCTCCTGATGATGGTGAAAGCTACGCCCATTGAAATACAGATCTGTATGCGTCGGTTTTCCGTATACAGTCGTCCATCTGATTTCCTTTCGACCAGCACATCTAAGAAAGGTAACTTCGCAGTCTTCTCCACCACCATTGTAAATCTTAAGTTGGGATGTATACAGGGTGTTACAAAAAGGTATGGCCAAACTTTCAGGAAATATTCCTCACACACAAATAAAGAAAAGATGTTATGTGGACATGTGTCCGGAAATGCTTAATTTCCATGTTAGAGCTCATTTTAGTTTCATCAGTATGTACTGTACTTCCTCGATTCACCGCCAGTTGGCCCAATTGAAGGAGGGTAATGTTGACTTCGATGCTTGTATTGACATGCGACTCATTGCTCTACAGTACTACCATCGAGCACATCAGCTCATAACATCAACAGGTTAGTGTTCATCACGAACGTGGTTTTGCAGTCAGTGCAATGTTTACAAATGCGGAGTTGGCAGATGCCCATTTGATGTATGGATTAGCACGGGGCATAGCCGTGGCGCGGTACGTTTGTATCGAGACAGATTTCCAGAACGAAGGTGTCCCGACAGGAAGATGTTCGAAGCAATTGATCGGCGTCTTAGGGAGCACGGAACATTCCAGCCTATGACTCGCGACTGGGCAAGACCTAGAACGACGAGGACACACGAGGCAATTCTTCGTGCAGTTGACGATGACCCTAATGTCAGCGTCAGAGAAGTTGCTGCTGTACAAGGTAACATTGACCACGTCACTGTATGGAGAGTGCTACGGGAAAACCTGTTGTTTCCGTACCATGTACAGCGTGTGCAGGCACTATCAGCAGCTGATTGGCCTCCACGGGTACACTTCTGCGAATGGTTCATCCAACAATGTGCCAATCCTCATTTCAGTGCAAATGTTCTCTTTACGGATGAGGCTTCATTCCAACGTGATCAAATTGTAAATTTTCACAATCAACATGTGTGGGCTGACGAGAATCCACACGCAATTGTGCAATCACGTCATCAACACAGATTTTCTGTGTACGTTTGGGCAGGCATTGTTGGCGATGTCTTGATTGGGCCTCATGTTCTTCCACCTACGCTCAATGGAGCACGTTATCATGATTTCGTACGGGATACTCTACCTGTGCTGCTAGAACATGTGCCTTTACAAATACGACACAACTAGTGGTTCATGCACGATGGAGCCCCTGCACATTTCAGTCGAAGTGTTCGTATGCTTCTCAACAACAGAGGCGGACCAATTCCGTGGCCTCCACGCTCTCCTGACCTCAACCCTCTTGACTTTCATTTATGGGGGTATTTGAAAGCTCTTGTCTACGCAACTCCGGTACCAAATGTAGAGAATCTTCGTGCTCGTATTGTGGACGGCTGTGATACAATACGCCATTCTCCAGTGCTGCATCAGCGCATCAGGGATTCCATGCGACGGAGGGAGGATGCATGTATCCTCGCTAACGGAGGACATTTTGAACATTTCCTGTAACAAAGTGTTTGAAGTCACGCTGGTACATTCTGTTTCTGTGCGTTTCCATTCCATGATTAATGTGATTTGAAGAGAAGTAATAAAATGAGCTCTAACATGGAAAGTAAGCGTTTCCGGATACATGTCCACATAACATATTTTCTTTCTTTGTGTGTGAGGAATGTTTCCTGAAAGTTTGGCCGTACCTTTTTGTAACACCCTGTATACCAGTCCAATGATCAACGAACTGCTCAGCGCCTCACTACCACGCGGCCAGGTTAAAAATGTACTGTCAGCATATCTGAAGAAGCAAGATGGCCGGAAGGGAGCACTGTTCGACGCTCTCTCTCTAAAATCTTCCATGAAAAAGTTAGCTGCGGTTGGTGACAGTGGCGAACCCACGAATGTTACTTCAGTCATTTCACAATAATTTGCACTATACAAGGAATATATGGTCGTCAAAGTGTGCCGTAATAATTTCAGAATTTTTGGGAAAAAGAGGGTGGCAAACAGTTTTAATGTGTCTTCCAATGGTACTGTCGTAAACAGGGATACCACGTCACGGCTAACCAAGACTGCACTCAGGCCTATCCTCATTTGCTTTATGTTATCAACAAACATTTGTGAGTTTTTAACATGATGTCTACTGCGACCAACTACAGGTGTCAATAGTTTAGTTAGATTATTTGCCAGCCTGTATGTAGGAAAGCCGATAGCACTAATAATTGGCCTTGATCAGACACCGTCTTTGTGTATTTTAGGAAGACCACACAGCCTGGGATGCTTCGGTGTTGTTTGCCTTAAATTCTTCACAAGTTCGTCAGAGAAACCAGAATTGTTAAGTGGCTCCCCTGTCTTTCTGCGGATCTGACGCGGCAAGTGAACCGATAAATTCTTATACAAGGACTCCGTTGCGAAAAACGTCGTAGCAGGTTTGACAAACTGATAATTCATACGATATAACGTCATATTGTGCACTCACTACTACCTGTATAAGGCTATACGTGGTTGAAAATGAGTGAAATTCTATTTTTTCAGTAATTTCTACTTAGGTTATTGAAATCAGCCTTTCTGGTTTTTATTCATTTTTTAATTTTAATGTAGGATCGTTCCATTCCCTTATTGCCTTACTATGATTGTTGACACGAGCAGTGTTGAATTTGTTGATGACATCAGGCACAGTGAGCACGTGAATTCGCGTTTTTTTCCAGGCTGGACTGGGTTTGGGTTCTTGTGGGGAAGGAGACCAGACAGCGAGGAAATCGGTCTCATCGGATAAGGGAAGAACGGGGAAGGAAGTCGGCCGTGCCCTTTCAAAGGAACCATCCTGGCATTGGCCTGGAGCGATTTAGGGAAATCACGGAAAACCTAAATCAGAATGGCCAGACGCGGGATTGAACCGTAGTACTCCCGAATACGAATCTAGTGTGCTAACCACTGCGCCACCTCGCTCGATGTTCCAGACTGGAATGTTCGCTATAGGAAATCAGCAACTGCCAAGAATCCTGTCGTAAAGATAGCTTGTAGTTTTTGGAATTCATTGACATTTTCCAGGTCCTTAGTTTCGTGCTACTTAATTCTATGAAATGTAACTGAGATATTTGGAAATTGACATACGTTACGATGTGAACGCTTTCAAAAAACAAAAAAAACAGAATTAGTACTGGTCCTGTTAAGAGCACATAGGTGGCCCATTGTGATCATACAATTTATACAAAACCGAAAATTAGTTACTCGTTACAGCAGCGGTTACATACATGAAGAGAGTATGAGTCAATACTAAGGCAGCTCGCATCAGAACAAGATTGTCGACACTTGTCAGACAAAATCAGCTGAAATATTTTGCTCACATTGCCAGAAGGCAAGAGGCAACGGGAAGAACGATGGTTGAGGAAAAATCGTCAGCCAAAGACTTACAGGACACACACCATTACGGTGGAGAGACCAGTTTAAGAGTTTGAGCGGTATGGGCTTGCCGCAAGCATGTCACCATATCCAGTGAAGAGCATAGTGGAGGGAGGTCGCCTAGCGCTTACCACTCTTACTTAGGGTTAGACGAAAGAGAGATGAATACCTGCGCAATGTTCTCAATGCCTTGCATGTGTCAGTCGTCGTTAGAACGTGAGTGCATTATGTCGGAGCTAAGTGAATTCGAACGCGGGCAAATTGTTTGTGCTTGTATGGTGGGTGCTTCTGTAACCAAGGAAACCGAAGAGTTTCATGTTTCAAGAGTCACTGCTTCGAAAATTTATGCCGCGTGCATGAAAAGTTGAAAAAAGTCATCAGCTAAGTCAGAACATGGACGAAAGTGTGTGTTGATTGATCGTGACAGACAATCACTGGAAAAGATTTTGAAGAAAAATAAGAGGACGACAGATGCAAAAGTCACCGTAGAACTGAATTCCGCATCCGCTAACCCTGTCAGGACCGCTACTGCACGAAGGGAGCTCCATAAACTGGGAACCGCAGAGCGCTGGAGTTCCAGAACCAAAAAGTAACGCAATACGCCAGTGTCGGGAAAACTTCGACTATGGAGCAATGAAAGGAAGTCATTTGGTTGGATGAGTCTTATTTAGGACTGTTTCTAATTTCAAAAAAATGGCTCTGAGCACTATGGGACTCAACTGCTGAGGTCATTAGTCCCCTAGAACTTAGAACTAGTTAAACCTAACTAACCTAAGAACATCACAAACATCCATGCCCGAGGCAGGATTCGAACCTGCGACCGTAGCGGTCTTGCGGTTCCAGACTGCAGCGCCTTTAACCGCACGGCCACTTCGGCCGGCTTTTTAATTTCTGGCAGAGTTTCAATCTCAAGAGTGAAACATGACGGGGCTCGGTGTCAATTTGGGCAGCTGTATGTGGTATTCCATGGACCCCACGGTTACGCTACAAGGTCGCTTTACTGTCAAGGGTTGTGTCACCAATGACCGATTAGGTCCATCCAGTAGTACAGTGCTTGTTCCCCAATAGTGACGCTGTGATTCAAGAGGACAGGGCTACTGTTCACATCGTCGTCCGTGACTGATGTTGTGAGGACTAGGATGAATTGGTGCACCCCCCCCCTCCCTCCCCCCTGGCCAACACAGTCAACTGATGTCAATATTATTATTGAATCTTTGTGGTCTAATCTGGAGAGATGAATGCGTAACCGCTGTCCACCTCCATCATAGTCACCTGAACATTCCACTATTTTGTAGGAAGAATGGAATAAGATTCCCTTGAAAACCATACAGGACCAGTATTTATCCATTCCGAGACGGCTGAAAGCTGTTTCCATTGTCAACGGGATTCCTATACCCTATTAGGCATGGTAATATGTTGTGTTTTTGGTGTCTCCATATTTTTGTCCAGCCCTTTCTAACATTCTGCGTGGTGTCTGTTTGTTCTAAGTCGTGTCTCCCTACCACTTTCGCGCAACGACGCTCTGAGCGTGTTTTTTTAGCGAATTGACTAGTTTGAACCTGGGACCTGTTGCTGGTAAGGAGACGCCAGACCACACATGACATGTAGAGTTTAGAAGAGTTCAGTGAGACTAGCGATGATATAATCAAATCCTTAATGATTTCAGCGTCAGCTCCACTGCACTTCCTGTAAAAGAATCTTAATACTAACTAAATTTAGTGGAAGGGGTTCAAGGCGCTCCTATTTTTAGTTAGCTGGTAAAATAACGTCGAAAAAGCAGTTAAGTTTACCATTGGAAATTTCATTCTACTCACAAAACATTGTCTATAAATTGCACTATTTATAAAAGGAAATATTTTAATACAGGACGATAAAAACCAACTGCTTTCAACAAAAATGTGAACGAATATTCCCTGAATGGGTTTCCAAGTTCTATAATCGATCGAAGGATGACCTATGCCATATCACATCTATAATATAGGTTTAAATTAAGTTTCATAAAAGACAAAACTATCAAAAATGGTCTACAGTGATCCTCAATTATCTTTAATTACTTATTTAACTTGTCGTAAATTACAGTGGCTGATGTGGCTTCTCAATAATTATGTAACAGAAAAATCATCGCGTTTCAGATTTTAACTTCAAGTAGCAAATGTGAATACCACGAAGTTTAATTGACGATCGACACTAGCATTACATAAAAAGGGGATGTAACCGATGAGACTTCTGCAGTTCTGAGTGAAGCCTTATGCGCTCTTATGCGGCATCACGTGCGTTCATTACCTTGTCGGTGTGTAGGCAGCGTCAGGGGGCGGCGGTTGGCGCAGCTCCACACACCTCGTCATCTCGGTAGCAACTCTCTCGAACTTCCTTACGACTGTTTGCCGAAGTTGGTTTAAGAAAAAGGTATCTGGCTCTGTTTTCAATTGACCAATCAGCGTCTCAATGTTAACCTTAAGCTCTGCCTACAAAAATTCTGTCTATCCAATGAGAAACGTTATACTTTTCGTGGTGGGGCAATGTTTTTTAATGTTTGCTACGCTAAAACTTGCAGCTGGTGTGGCCCTTTTAGTGTTGTCGTAAGATCTATACTGTTGTTCTGGAGGGCTCTATCTTTTAACATGGGCTGGGGGATGCTCTTGGCAGTCGGCCGGCAATGTGGGTGTCCCTTATTGTAGGGCCTTCTAGCCTACACGACTCTGCTCTCTGCTTCTGTTCTCGTTTCTTCCCTCGGAACTGCGTCTGTTTCACGGTGGGAAGGTATGACATACATTTAGGCGTTCTTGTGTTAGTCTGTGGTATTCCATTTGCTCACTCGTTGATTGTTACTTTGGTTAATTTAATGTCAGGATTTATTCGGAGCTATGTGACCTATTGCCGGATTTGCTATCATGTCAGAGTTTTCATGGAAGGTGTTGGATTTGCCTGACACCTTACATCCTAGTTTTATATACAAGTACAAATTTTTTGTCTCACATTTGATGACAAAGTTCCTAGAAGTGAAAGAAGATCCAAACATGAAGATGTGTTACTATTTATAAGATGACCAAAAAAATTACATAATTATTTGTTCATAGATGTCATTTGTGAAACAATTATTTATGGAAATATCAGACATGACCTTACATCCTAAAATAATTGCAGGTATTAAATTCTCATTTGTTTAGAAAAAAATAAAGTTTTGAAATTTCTGAAAAGGTTCAAATGGTTCTGAGCACTATGGGACTTAACATCTGAGATCATCAGTCCCTAGAACTTAGAACTACTTAAACCTAACTATCCTAAGGACGTCACACACATCCATGCCCGAGGCAGAATTCGAACCAGCGACCGCAGCGGCCGCGCGCTTCCTGAATGAAGCGCCTAGAACCGCCCGGCCACACCGGCCGGCTTTCTGAAAAGGCTTTAGATGTTAAAATCTGTTATTTTCAAATGTTTTCAGAAAGTTTTTCTCCATGTAATTCTAGTTTTTATCATTGCGAAAAGAGCTGCTTGACAGAGGTTGCGAGTTTCAAAATATGTGACCTATACGGCCCTATCTTTTGACTGCGTTGACTTAGAAGCTTAAATTATTTACACCGCCAAGCGACTGTAGCCCTTAGTACTTAACTTTCAGCTTGATGCCTCTGCCCGTTCCTGAGAAAAAAGGGGTCTTACTGACAGACAAAGAGACAGGCAAAAAATTGCAAAAAAATATGTTTTACATGATGTAATTACAAAATAACGATTTTCGGAGTTTTTCCTTTACTTGTATTGTAAAACGTCGCTTCTTGTGAAATTTTATGATTCTAGGGCAACGGGAAGTACCTTACAGGTTTTCATGAGTGAGTATGCGAATATCTTATAATATACAGGATGATTATAATAAAAGTTAAACTTCCAAACAGCTGTAGAAACAACTGGTCAGAATGACGTCAAATTGCAACGGAATATTGTCGGAGAAGGGAGAAAACCTATGGCAGAAGAAAAGAAGTGTGAAAATTGATCAATAGATGGCGCTGTATGTGTTAGAATACGTAAATGAAAACACCTGTCATGCGCACGACCCATTGTAGTTGGTATAAACAAGCCAGGTACACGGCTCGGCTTTTCCTCCTTTCGCGCCTGCACCGTTCGCCACGACTGTCTCAATGCAGGATCGCGCTCTGTTTCTAAAGCTGTATTACAAGAATGATGACTGTGCACACGTCGGTCTGCAGAAGTTCCGGACACTGGTAAAAGGCGTCGGTCCGATCACTACCGTGTGTATGGAGAAAATGATCGGCTTCTTTTGGTGTGCAACCTTAGTAGAGGGAGTCGTCAGTGGAAGCAGAGGCTACAGGAATGCAGGAGGAGACGAGTGATGGTGTGCAAATGTATAGTGCACGGAGAATTCCCCGAACATTGGACATACCCGTGAGCAGGGTGCGTAAAATCCTACGAAACATCCTTCTTTGCTATCCAATCAAAATTACCCATGTGCCCGAGTCACTTCCTGTTGACCTGCCAGCAAGACAGACCTTTGATTTAGAATTTCTTGCTCCCATGAAAGTGGACAATGATTGGCCGTGGAAGATTTTGTGGACAGACGAAGCCCACTTCCATCTGACAGGATATGTCAATACACGGAGTTTTGCAATATGACCAACGGAAAATCCACACGCAAATCAACCAGTACCAGTTCACCCTGAGAAGGTCACTGTGTGGTGCGGGTTTACGACATCCTTTAACATAGGCCATATTTTTTCGAAGGGACAGGTGCTTCCGGTCCTGTTACCTGTACCGTCACTGGTAAGCGCTATGTGTCTTTTGCGCAACCACGGCATTTCAGCTCTCCAACAACGTGGATGTGTGGATGCGATCATTTTTATGCAAGATGGCGAACCTCCATACACTGCAAATCCAGTTAAGCAGCTGCTGAAGCGCCATTTCGGAAATGTTAAAGTTATCAGCCGCCATTTCCCTACAGCCTGGCCGTCCCGATCACTTGATCTTAATCCATCTGACTTCTGGCTGTGGGGCTACCTGAAAGATGTGGTGTTCAGTGTTCCAATTGCAAACTTAGCTGCATTGAAGGCACGAATTGCGCAACACATTCTGAACGTTACACGGAAACATTTCGATCACTTGTGGAACATGTTGTTTCTCGATTTCAACTCGTTGCAGAAAACGGTGGAGAGCATATTGAACATGTTTTGCGGCAGTCGCACGGAATTTAATAATCCGATTTGATTTTGATTGATGCTTTTTATGCGGTTTTTGGACTCAGGACTTTTAAATACCGATTTTTTCCATCCGATGTGATATGACCTTGTCGTGGAGGATGGGGTTACGTAACTAACAGAATCACACCTGTGCACCCATGCACACTGCGTAGTACAGTTTGTTTAACATCAAACGCACAGCTTAGGCATTGTTCTGTGATTCATTTGTCATTTGTAGTCGACCACTATTAAGTTATGATGCTTACAGCTCCATCTATTACTTGATTTTGGAAGAATTTATTATTCTTCTTCCACGTGTTTTCCCCCTTTTCCGATAATATTCCGTTGCAATTTGTCGTCATTCTGACCAGTGGTGTTATTTCTACAGCGGTTTGAAGGTTTAACTTTAGTTATAACCACTCTGTAGATGAATAATCCAAATATATGTCAGTCCTGGTGGTCTATCGGTGGTTCTAACGATGCCGATTATTACGACAGAACGTTGTAGTCAAGCGGCATTCGGATATTTTCTTACGGTTGGCTCCATCTTCCAAGTACGCTATGGCACACTTACTCGCCCCCCCCCCTCTACCCCATACCTTCCCCGTGCAGGAGGGCTTGGTCTTACGAACGTACGTTATCGTGCGACGGAACTTTGGATGGCCATGTTGTGTAAACACTGTCGAGGCCTTCATTATGCGCCATTTACTTGCCGTCCTTGTGCCGTATCCCTCTCCCCACCGGTCCAAAACTCTGTTATGCTCGCGCCGTACTCTCACGAACGTGCCGGCCGCGGGCAAAGGACTTCTGTGTCCTTTTCCTGCACAGTGTCTCCTGTAACCTCGTAGAGCGCAAGTTCCCTGTATTGCGACGGACTATGATTTGGCGGCACATTCGTCACAGTTTCTTTCCGACGCATAACAGGTCGACTTGACATTATGCGATCTGTGGGAAGTATGCTACTACACAGCGGCTTCAAGTCACAGGGCTGGCGGACTCATCCCTCTGCGCCGTCTGTCCTAGTGTCGACGACGATCACCACCGATTCAACGGTGTAGCCATCGCGGATGTCTGGTTGTTGGGGCGACAAATGGTCGCGTGTTTTCCGCGAGTGGTTCAAATGGCTCTGAGCACTATGGGACTTAACATCTGTGGTCATCAGTCCCCAAGAACTTGCCGGCCGAAGTGGCCGTGCGGTTAAAGGCGCTGCAGTCTGGAACCGCGAGACCGCTACGGTCGCAGGTTCGAATCCTGCCTGGGGCATGGATGTTTGTGATGTCCTTAGGTTAGTTAGGTTTAACTAGTTCTAAGTTCTAGGGGACTGATCACCTCAGCAGTTGAGTCCCATAGTGCTCAGAGCCATTTGAACCACTTCCCCAAGAACTTAGAACTACTGAAACGTAACTAACCTAAGGACATCACACACATCCATGCTCGAGTCGGGATTCGAACCTGCGACCGTAGCGTTCGCGCGGTTCCAGACAGTAGCTCCTAGAACCGCTCGTCCACTCAGGCCGGCTTGGACATAAAAGATTTCGTTTTCGCACTTACCCCATAAAACTACATCATATTAGCATCCTAACATCAGTGGTTTGTTACGGCTCGGGAGTCTGGGGACACAGGCTCACGAGGGTAATGCCCGCCATAACGGCGAGAAGAGTTCAGAGAAATATGATACTGAGATCTGTGGGGGCCTACAGGACATCTCCAGGGGGAGCCCTATTAGTCATAATGGGGCTCTGCCCCCTGGACATCAAAATTAGAGAAGAGGCTGCGTGGTTCTTGGCTAAAAAAGGGAATACCGCGAAGATAGAAAACATATTAGGCATTGGTGTCGAGGATAAGCGTGAGATAAGGCGAAGCGGCCAGCATTTATGGTAGGAATTGTGGGAAGCAGAAGAAACAGGTCGCAGAACATTCGAACTTCTTCCAAATGTCAGGGAACGACTGGGCACGAAATACTTTGAACCAACCCGAGGACTGATCCATTTTCTCACTGGTCATGGGCCCTACCCGACATATTTATGTCGGTGTGGGAAGAGGGCCACGCCCGCGTGTGAATGTGGTGTATCAGAGGGTACTCCCGATCATGTGGTCTACGAGTTCCCCCTTTTCAATGATGTAGCATCCACATTACGTGACCAATTACCCGAGCACGACACCTACCACTTGCTCAGACGAGAAGACACTTTTCAATCTCTCAACAAATTGTCTGACGAGGTATCACGAAAGGTGTTAAAACAATACCTGAGGGACACTGATTAACTAACAACCTGAGACTTACCTAATACTAGCTGAATCCAGAACCCTATTCTCATAACGCCTGTGCGTGGACAGGCCGACTTTCCTCGCAGTCTGTAATCCGCCGCGTACAGGACTAGGGGGATTGGGGGTACAACGCCACCGATATAGGACAAGTACCGGGTATGACTTAGATTAGGATTAGTTAGCAGGACTTGGAATTAGTAAATTAGTTAGGAACCTGCAGCGAATAACATCCTTGGCCTGCCCAGTGTCAGGGGCACGCTCATCGGGATTAGCTCGATGGGCAGGGCACTACAAGTAGGTTTATATATCTCTGGCACAACTGTGACGCTGCAGGCAGTAGAGATTAGTTATCCGTAAGTCTTGTAAGGTAAATATTAATAATAATAAATTAGTTGCCCTTTGTTAATCTAGTTATGGCTGTAGCTCACTCATTAAACTTGTAATTAGCTGCAATTAACGTAGCGTTCTCGCTTCCCGCGCCCAGGTTCCCGGGTTCCATTCCCGGCCGGGTCAGGGATTTTCTCTGCCTCGTGATGACTGGGTGTTGTGTGATGTCCTTAGGTTAGTTAGGTTTAAATAGGTCCAAGTTCTAGGGGACTGATACCCATATGTGTTGAGTCCCGTAGTGCTCATAGCCATTTGAACCATTTCTTTTGCAATTAACGTTGTATAAAATTAAGACCCACTCATCACTTAAGGTAGTGGGTTAAGATTGCATAATTATTATAAAGTTGGAAATAAAGAATTTTTCTTAACGTAAGGACATCACACACATCCATGCCCGAGGCAGGATTCGAACGTGCGACCATAGCGGTCGCGCGGTTCCAGACTGAAGCGCCTAGAACCGCTCGGCCACACCGGCCGGCTTCTGCGAGTGACCCAGACACCTTTCTTTACCAATTGGTGAAATCTTTTCCTGCCACAGAGTCGCAGGCGTTTCTCTGGATAAAGGCTGGACCTTGGCATTCCCATATAGAGATGCCAAACACTTGCGCTTTTATTTTTGGCAGTTTTTGCAGACTGTACATGCGAAGGTTGTGCACCGTTCGCGTTGTCACCCATATTTTGCCAATTATCTTAACAGCGGTTCTACGACGCCCTCACTGACTTGGCATGTTCGCGGTGTGGCAGGCGCCCGCCCGATTTGGAACGAAACGTGACGCACCTATACCTTGAACTCGGCCCGCCTGCCATACTTTATCACCTTGCGGTGTTTCCGTGGTTCCGGATGGATGGACTAGTTTTGTTTTTCCACTGCGTGTATGTGCAAAATAAATAAAATAAACATGACTAGTGTGGGGGGTGCAGCACAGCGATGGGAGAGGGGAGGCGTCGTGGCCAGGCCTCAGATTCGAGACCTACCCACCTTGTCTCCTCCAAACTGTAGCTGACCCTAGTAAAAAGAATAAGTCTTTTATTAAAAAGACAGAAGTTTTACTTGTTTCAAAGCACTGACAAAATCTAATTAGTTTGGCACCTGAAGAACCCTGTCAGCTTCAAAACAAATCGGAAAAAAACGGATAGCCTCTTTTTTAGGTAACAAGATCGACTTCTAATAATTTCCGGGTATTCAGCCGGATCCCGTCGACATTCTGCCACGATATTTCGGCCCAGAGACGTCCGGCCATCATCAGGTGAGTACACAACTACTGAAGAGCCCAGGTGCAGTCGCGGTATTTATGCCGAATCTCGCGCATGTGAAATGTACTGGCATCCTACAGCGCATGCGTCAGGTGTTGACATGATAGAACATGAAAGATACACCCGTCTGCGGCAACCGTCAAAATCGGCAGTAGCAGAGCACTGTATTTCTTTGGAACATTCAATGGAATACAATGTAACAAAATTTTATCCCCGGTTTCCGGTTTTCGGGATTCCGTAATCAAGGAATCAGTGGAAATACGTCTTGCCAATAATCTTATAAATCGTGACAACGGCTTTCAGCTGGATAAAAATTGGAATCCTGTTATTAAAATTATACAATCACAGCGGAATCGACAGTGTCATTCGATACTCAATGACTAGATGAACCTTTATTTCCACCACCGAGGGCAGCACGTACAACTCGGCTATGCTGCGCATGTCAACACCTGACGCATGCGCTGTAGGATGCCAGTACATTTCACATGCGCGAGATTCGGCATAAATACCGCGACTGCACCTGGGCTCTTCAGTAGTTGTGTACTCACCTGATGATGGCCGGACGTCTCTGGGCCGAAATATCGTGGCAGAATGTCGACGGGATCCGGCTGCATACCCGGAAATTATTAGAAGAAGAAATACGCCGGGAAAATTTCAGAAGTCACAACAAGATCGACTCTTTGTTGGGTCAGCGATTTTTAAGTCTTCCTTTTAACTTAAGTCGCTAGCTTTCAACGATGTGAGGAGTCGCTAAGAACAACACGTGGATCGAATTTCACGTCAAGCTGTGGGTCCCCTTTTCCCGGTTAAGTAACAGGGAAAACGCAAGTCGCCGAATTGGCGTCCAAATAAAGGCTTTCACGAGATCACTGGATCACGAAATTATTATTATTATTGTTGTTGTTGTCTGTATACAAAATTAAGTTCGTACGGAACCCTCAGAGCCCGACTCCTATACGTTCTTGTTCGTTTCTTTTTTTTTTTTTTTTTGTTCTCTTCCCGTCTTTCCTTAATAAGATTGTTAACACGAACAGTGTCGTAATTATTGTTTCTAATTTCTACAAGTCATTGCCATCTCCAAGTTTTGTGGCCTTACGTTGTAAAATGACACCGGTTATTAAATTTTTGTTCTTTGAAGAAAAACAAACTTCTGAAATTGTGTTTGTTAAACTCTGTGCAACACGTTTTCAGAAATTCAACTAAGTCGTTTGGAAATTGGCGTGCGTGTCGTTGTAAGCACTTTCCTAAAGGAGACAACAAAAATCCCCTTCAGTCACAAATTGTGGTTTTTGTTCAAATACGAAGTATTTAAAGCACTGGGGGCTCGCAGTCACGTCTGATCAGTCTACATAATTTTCTGAATTTAGTTCACTACTAGTCCTGTTAGGAGTATTTTACAAGGAGGCACGTCATGACTACAGCTTATGCGAAACCAAGACAAAATCGAAGAATTAGGTGTACTTAATGTTTCTACCAGTGGTTACATAGATTTTAAGTACAGTATGACAGGACATATTTAAATACTTGTACACACTTTTCGTCTACCCGCAGTATAGCCGCTTGTGTTCACACGACTTCTTCCGGGACGTCGAGGTGCGCCGGCCCCATATCGGCCGACCGGTGGATTAAGGAGTCTCGATGTGGCAGCCAGCCTGGATGTAGTTTTTAGGCGGTTTCCCACACCCCACTCGGTGAGTACCTGGCTGGTACACAAGTCCTGCCTCACTTACACGATTATCAAACATTTCGGAAATATGGATTCACTTCCAGGGAGACACATTTTCCTGCCTGAGTGTAACAGTGTGGCGACAGGAAGGGATCGGCCACCATGCCAAATCCGTTCATAACCATTCTGATCCAGCAACGAGGCGCGACAAAAGCACAAGAAGGAAATGTAAGGAGAGGGAGGTAGAAACACTTTTCGTGTCATGTCACATTTGTAAACAAAATTTAAATGAGTCAAACAATATCCAGACGTAAAGAAGTTATATTTTCCCATGAACGTATGTGTTGCTGTTTCTAAGATGATACAAGGATGTTATATTACTATTTATATGTAGGTGTCATTGTAAAACAACTATTTACCCAAATGTCAGATGTGACCTTACGTTGCAAAATCATAAAAACTACTAAATTCATGTTCTTTGGAGAAAAATAAGGTTCTGAAATTGATAGAAAGACTGTGCCTGTCAAACACTGTTCAACACGTTTTTATAAATTTTTCTCCGTGTAAAAGTATTTCTAATTTTTATTGTTACGAGGAGAGCTATTTGACAGTTTGTAAGGATTCTGTTAGGTTCGCGTACAAGTTATTAGTTATTTTTCTTAAATTTAACGAAGGTAACAGACACACATAACAGAGACTTTAGTTATCAATAATATAACCTCCTTAAAAAAAAAAAAAAAGGTTCAAATGGCTCTGAGCACTATGCGACTTAACTTCTGAGGTCATCAGTCGCCTAGAACTTAGAACTAATTAAACCTAACTAACCTAAGGACATCACACACATCCATGCCCGAGGCAGGATTCGAACCTGCGACCGCAGCGGTCGCCCGGTTCCAGACTGTAACGCCTAGAACCGTACGGCCACCTCGGCCGGCTATAATCTCCTTCACTATTTAGGACAGTCTGGCAACGGTGGGGTAACATATGGATTCAGCGACTGTACGAATCAAGCGATTTTTGAGGCGAAAAACTAGTCGAGTCTTGTTCGGAGAGCATTTTCATCTGGTTCAAATGGCTCTAAGCACTATGGGACTTAACATCTATGGTCATCAGTCCCCTAGAACTTAGAACTACTTAAACCTAACTAACCTAAGGACATCACACAACACCCAGCCATCACGAGGCAGAGAAAATCCCTGACCCCGCCGGGAATCGAACCCGGGAACCCGGGCGTGGGAAGCGAGAACGCTACCGCACGACCACGAGCTGCGGGCATTTTCATCTGGAAAGGAAGTTCCTTGGAGGTCGTTCGACTGAGAGCGGAAAAGGTGAAAAACCTAAGTGCGCTAGGTCAGATGAATAAGGTGGGTGCGGAATGACTTCCCAACCCAACTCCTGTATATTTTTTGTCAGACTAGCAGAATGCGGGCAGGCATTATCGAGGAGTAGCGTCACTTCAGTTAGCCTTCCTGCTCGTTGTTCTAGGGCTGGGTCTGTAAGACGTCTCAGTTGTAGACAGTAAATGTCAGCAATGATGGTTACAACTTGGAGAAGCAATTCGTAGTACATCACACAGTCACTGTTCCATCAGATGCGTAACGTTATCTTTTGTAGATGCGCCCGGGTCTTTGTAGGGGGAACTGCTGCTTGGTTTGGGCTCAACCGTTTCTTTCTTTTCCTTCTGTTAGCATAAAAACACCATTTCTCGTCACCAGTAACGACACAGGGTACTAATGGTCCGTGTTGTTCAAAAGGCAACTGATGGCGAGTAAGCAGAGATGCACATATGGGAATTCTCTGCTTTTGTGATTTTGGTTTCAGTATGATGATTTTGGAACTTTTCCCATTGCATGCAAATGTCGCACGGTGGTGGAATGATCACATTTACTTCTCAAGTATACTAACGTGGATCATTGTCGATTAATGTGTTGAAACGATCTTCATCAAGCCCCGAAGGTCTTCCTGAACCTGGAGAACCACTAATGTCGAAAGGATCCATTTCCTTGGGGTGCTCTGTCCAGTGACTTTGACCCCATACAGGGCGTAAATTTTTCTGGGGCCTCCGCTGCTGTCACCCTCCTATTGAACTCAAACAAAAGAAAATGTCGGAAATGTTCAGGTTTCTCCAGTTGGCACTCCATTTTATGGTCCACAGCTGCTTCCATTATCTCCAAATGACCAAACGGCAATATGAAGACGTGAGTGGAAAAACGGGCTAACCCTCAGATGTAAAAACTTAGAGGTAAGTGTTGCCACCTGTTGCTCGGCACGGGAACTATCAAAACTGACTTTGGTCTCATCCCCAAATATCACATTAGGATATCTAGGATTGAGTCAATTTTGATAGTTCTCGTGCAGTATCACTTTAGGATATTGAAGGGTGAGACCAAAGTGAATTTTGATAGTTACCGTACCCAGCAACTGATCGCAACACTTATCTCTCAGATTTTATATTTGAGGGTTAACCCGTTTTTCCGCGCATGTCTTCATTTATAAACTCAAATACCAACAGTGAACTACAAATGAAACATGATAATCGCTCCGCTCGGGGTAGCCGTGCTGTCTAGGGCGCCTTGACACGGTTCGGGCGGCACCTCCGTCGGGGGCTCGAGTCCTCCCTCGGGCATTGGAGTCTGTGTGGTCCTCAGCGTGAGTTACTTTAAGTTAGGTTAAGCAGTGTGTAAGCGTAAGGACCGATGACCTCAGCAGTTTGGTCCCATAGGAACTTACCACAAATTTCCGGATTTCCATGATAATCGATAAATAAACCAACAGCAACCGGAATACCGACATCTCCGTCCGAACAGGACTTGCAAGGCCCAAAAAGGTAGCGGCCGGCCGCCGTGTCATCCTCAGCCCACAGGCGTCACTGGATGCGGATATGGAGGGGCATGTGGTCAGCACACCGCTCTCCCGGCCGTATGTCAGTTTATGAGATCGGAACCGCTGCTTGTCAATCAAGTACACTACTGGCCATTAAAATTGCTACGTCACGAAGATGACGTGCTACAGACGCGAAATTTAACCAACAGGAAGAAGATGCTGTGATCTGCAAATGATTAGCTTTTCAGAGCATTCACACAAGGTTGGCGCCGGTGACGACACCAACAACATGCTGACATCAGGAATGTTTCCAACCGATTAGTCATACACAAACAGCAGTTGACCGGCGTTGCCTGGTGAATCGTTGTCGTGATGCCTCGTGTAAGGAGGAGAAATGCGTACCATCACGTTTCCGACTTTGATAAAGGTCGGATTGTAGCCTATCGCGATTGCGGTTTATCGTATCGCGAAATTGCTGCTCGCGTTGGTCGAGATCCAGTGACTGTTAGCAGAATATGGAATCGGTGGGTTCAGGAAGGTAATACGGAACGCTGTGCTGGATCCCAACGGCCTCGTAGCACTAGCAGTCGAGATGACAGGCATCTTATCCGCATGGCTGTAACGGATCGTGCAGCCACGTCTCGATCCCTGAGTCAACAGATGGGGACGTTTGCAAGACAACAACCATCTGCACGAACAGTTCGATGACGTTTGCAGCAGCATGGACTATCAGCTCGGAGACCACGACTGCGGTTACCCTTGACGCTGCATCACAGACAGGAGCGCCTGCGATGGTGTACTCAACGACGAACCTGGGTGCACGAATGGCAGAACGTCATTTTGTCGAGTGAATACAGGTTCTGTTTACAGCATCATAATGGCCGCATCCGGGTTTGGCGACATCGCGGTGAACGCACATTGGAAGCGTGTATTCGTCATTGCCATACTGGCGTATCACCCGGCGTGATGGTATGGGGTGCCATTAGTTACACGTGTCGGTCATCTCTTGTTCGCACTGACGGCACTTTGAACAGTGGCCGTTACTTTTCTGATGTGTTACGACCCGTGGCTCTACCCTTCATTCGATCCCTGCTAAAGCCTACACATGAGCAGGATAACGCACGACCGCATGTTGCAGGTCCCGTACGGGCCAGCACATTCTCCAGATCTCTCACCAATTGAAAACGTCTGGTCAATGGTGGCCGAGCAACTGGCTCGTCACAATACGCCAGTCACTACTCTTGATGAATTGTGGTATCGTGTTGAAGCTGCACGGGCAGCTGCACCTGTGCACGCCATCCAAGCTCTGTTCGACTCAATGCCCAGGCGTATCAAGGCCGTTATTGCGGCCAGAGGTGGTTGTAG